>NC_084555.2:17677500-17977500 GCF_033978685.3 Nerophis lumbriciformis | reverse complement strand
GGGATGCAACGATTCATATCACGGTTATTGTGACCAAAATTATCACGATTATCATTGTTGAATGTGCTCATAACATATTCATACACATGCTGAAATCTTTTAACTAAGTTTTATTTAATAAAGACTGTAATAAATTGATACACAATATACTTTCTTTTCAAAATAAAAAATAAATGTTGTTCTGGATTATTAAGAGCCATATTTTTATTTGAGTGTTTAAATCTCTATTTTTGGCATTTTAATGTGTTCAAGTTTTAGAATGTTTGATGAAATTTAATAAAGGCAAGTTGAGTGTTCACTTTGCCTTAAAGTCGAGATGTCACGCAAGTTTACTTCCAGTTATAGACAGCTTTGTCTTTGTTATTTAAGTTGTAAATAAACCAAACAACTTTGTTATATTTTTCCCGAGTATAGAATAACTCCTCTTTTCTAAGAGGGAACAGCCTGTAGGTTCATTGTGCAAAATGTAATATATTAGTTGCTGAGACAGCAATGTGTTTATATAAGTTTAGCTTGTGATATTGTTTTTCCTAAATGGGGAAAGATGTTCATGTGTCCTAAATTCATGTTAGCATGCAAGCTAGACTAGTCCATCCGTGAGTTAATCAACGTGCTCTATTAATCACGTTTTTTTTTGATAATTTTACCATCATTTAAAATGGTATTACTAACCATTAGAAAGAAGTTTTACCGCTGTTATCATTAACACCGCTTAGTAGGCTTCATTAGTTCATGCTCATAGACTAGTGTTGTCCCGATACCAATATTTTGGTACCGGTACCAAAATGTATTTCGATACTTTTTGGTACTTTGCGATACTTTTCTAAATAAAGGGGACCACAAGAAATTGCATTATTGGCTTTATTTGAACAAAAAATCTTAAGGTACATTAAACATATGTTTCTTATTGAAAGTTTGCCCTTAAGTAAAATAGTGAACATACTAGACAACTTGTCTTTTAATAGTAAGTAAGCAAACAAAGGCTCCTAATTAGTTTGCTGACATATGCAGTAACATATTGTGTCATTTATCATTGTATTATTTGGTCAACATTATGAGGGACGAAATGTAAAAATGTATTATTAATATTCTTGTTCGTTTACTGTTTATATCTGCTTATTTTCTCTTTTAACATGTTCTATCTACACTTCTCTTAAAATGTAATAATCATTTATTCTTCTGTTGTTTGGATACTTTACATTAGTTTTGGATAATACCACAAATTTGGGTATCAACCGGTACTTTTTAGAGGCGGTATAGTACCGAGTATGATTCTTTAGTATCGCGGTACTATACTAATACCGGTATACTGTACAACCCTATCATAGACTTAGATTGGTCAGATCCAGTCTTAGATTGGTCATATTAGTCTATAAGCATGAATTGATGAAGTCTTCTAAGACAAACCAAACTGTCCAGTTGTTTGATTGAATGCTCTGAGAATAGGTATCATTATGTATTATTTATATTTACTAAAGGGACACTGGGGCTGATTACACTTGGCCACAACATTAGGTACACATGAACATCGGATACAAGCAATTCTCTTTACAAAGATAATCATTTATGATATAGTTTTTGTATTGAATCTAATTTAGTCCTATATTATGTAGCTATGTTCCTATATTATGTAGCTACGGTCCATTATTAATAGCAGCATCATGCTTGGTTGGCTGTTTTCCACAAGGCTATCCATAAAGTGGTGGGCATATACTAAGTAAAGGTATACAGTATATTTGAGCTTGTATAGTTGGATCATATGTTTTTTCCTTTGTGTTACTAATCAGTTTGAAGCGTGTTTCTGTAGATTTCTACGTTAAAGTTACAGACGGAATAGCAGAATTGGCGGCTAAAAAGGGAATCTACTGTTTGACACAGATCATCACAGACATTTACATGAATGGGACTGAAATGCTGCCATCGTAAGGAGAAAGAGCGTTTGTCTGGGGAAAGCTACAAAGGGAGGGATTGTGTCTCTTAAATGGGCAAAGTGGAGAGCACAAGCCATTTAGCGTGTTTGTCTTCAAGAATATGCAGAATATATATTCTGATTATTAGAATGCAGACAATATATTGGGAGGAGGAGATGCAAATATAACCATTTAGCACTTGCATTGTGATTTATCAAACATGAAAGCGTTTGCATCCGCTGTTTTTGCGTCTTTATTTAGCATGTCTGGAAAGTTCGCGCAAATTGGCACAGTTACGCACAAATGGTTGTAAGAAAGCGCTGCAAAGACAAACGATTGAGAGAAACAATATCCTGTCTGTGTGCGTGTCAACATATTTAGACTTTCAGAAATAAAAAATATTAGACATATCGTCTATTCAGCAATGACATTTTATAATTTAATAGCTGCTGGATGATTTATGGGCAGATTAAAACAAATTGAATTGCTTCGTTTTTGTGGTTTGGCTTTTTTTTTCAAATATACAAAACCCAAAACCAGTGAAGTTGGTACATTGTGTAATTCGTAAATAAAAACAGAATATATTGATTTGCAAATCCTTTTCAACTTATATTCAATTGAATAGACTGCAAAGACAAGAAATATAATGTTCAAACTGAGAAACTTTTTTTTTTTTTACCATCACATTTGCTGGCTTTTGAACTTTGCGCCTATAACAGTCCGGATGGTTCTTTTCCTCTTTGGTACGGAGGACACGACGTCCACAGTTTCCAAAAACAATTTGAAATGTGGACTCGTCAGACCACAGAACTGTTTTCCACTTTGCATCAGTCCATCTTAGATGAGCTCTGGCCCAGCTAAGCTGGCAGCGATTCTGGGTGTTGTTGATAAATGGCTTTCGCTCTGCATAGAAGAGTTTTAACTTGCACTTACAGATGTAGCAACAGGTCTGTAATATCATTGCCTATGTGCAGTGATTTCTCCAGATTCTCTGAACCTTTTGATGATATGACAGACCGTAGATGGTGAAATCCCTGAAATTCCTTGCAGTAGCTCATTGAGAAATGTTGTTCTTAAACTGTTCGACAATTTGACCACGCATTTTTTCACAAAGTGCTGACCCTTGTTTGTGAATGACTGAGCATTTCATGGAAGCTGCTTTTATACCCAATTATGGCACCCACCTGTTCCCAATTAGCCTGTTCACCTGTGGGATGTTCCAAATAAGTGTTTGATGAGCATTCCTCAACTTTCTCAGTCTTTTTTGCCACTTGAAACATGTTGCAGACATCAAATTCCAAATGAGCTACTATTTGCAAAAAATAACAAAGTTTTCCAGTTTGAACATTAAGTATCTTGTCATTGCAGTCTATTCAATTGAATAGAGGTTGAAAAGGATTTGCAAATCATTGTATTTTGTTTTTATTTACGATTTACACAACGTGACAACTTCACTGGTTTTGGGGTTTGTACAATATTCAATACAATACGTCATCAAATAGACTGTTGCAAAAAAAAAAAAGTTGATAAATGAGCCAAAAATGGGTGAAAATACTATGTTTTAAGAACTCACGTCAATGTCCCACCACGTCTGTCTCCGACTGCTTGCCCGCAAGCTCTTCGGAGCAGACATCAAAACAAACTGCAAAAGTTCAAATGCTTGCCCTTTTCCTTCTTAAATCTTCTACGCGCAATAATATGGTTTAAAAAATGATGACTCTGATTGCATAAAATCCTTGAAATCGCCACAAATGCGCAAGGACTGAGACCTACTAGAATTGAAGCCATGTTTATTTCTGTAAAGCATGCAGTATGTATGACGTCATGTCATGTCCGTATGCGGGTCACATTGCGTTTGACATTGCATTTTTTGGGTAATATAAACCAGTGGTCCCCAACCTTTTTGTAGCTGCGGACTGGGGGGGGGGATTATGGTATTTTTTAAATTTCTTTATTTTTTGTCATAAAGAAATACAATCATGTGTGCTCACGGACTGTATCCCTGCAGACTGTATTGATCTATATTGATATATAATGTATATATTGTGTTTTTTATTTTGATTTAATAAAAAAAAAAAAAATATATATATATATATATATATATTTTTTTTTTTTTTTATTTTTTTTTTTATTTTTATTTATTTATTTATTTATTTATTTTTGTGCGGCCCGGTACCAATCGGTCCGCGGACCGATACCGGGCCGCAGCCCGGTGGTTGGGGACCACTGATATAAACGACTACATAAAAAGATCGCATTTGACAAAAAAAAATTTGAATTCGACATCCGACCCTGCAGCCTATAACATTTTCATGAAGTTTATTTTCGAACGGGTCTGGGAAAACGATAGCAGATATATATTTTAAACAGGTACATTTTCAAAAGATAAATTATGATATTTTGGAGAGGGTGGGACGTGGTTTCAGAATCGAACATCTTGCGGACGGACTCAAACACTGCTCATAAAAGTGACTGCGGAGCAAAATTTTGGCGTAATTTACACCAAAGCATATCCACAATAAAAATGTTTATTTAAAATCATCACAGGTCCCCTTGAACCAAATTAAGAGCTACATTTTGCAGAACAGGCGATCGTTTAATGTTGTGTTTATTGATCACCAGTCAGCCTGAGTGGTCTTGGTTGATTATAAATGGTTGATTTGTAAATGCTGTTTTATGTTGGGATATGTTTTCGGATTATCACGGGAAATATCACAATAATTAACAACTTACTCCTTTATTCCTCATGTTCCTGTTCCTGCTGTGGCAATATGCACGGTGACTAATGTAATTTGCACTCGGCAAATTCTATGTATTAGTTGGCATTAAAAATCAGAATTATATTGGCTTACACATAGATTATGTTCATGCACCATTGTTTATTCTAAAAATGGCACATGATTCATGGGCAATATTTGTCAGTATAATTACTGACATGAGTAGCATTGGTGATGGCATCAGAACACGCACTCACATGTTATGACAGACCAGAAAGTGAGGAAGCCTTGACGTCCCTCACCTGGTGCTTGTGTCTCTCTCTGTGACCTTTACAAAGGGATGCGACGTGTGACCCACTGCAAAGGTATGCCCCCTCCCCTTACGCCCCCTCCACCTGTGTGCCTTCCCATCACTGACCCCCACTCCACTTGGGCTTCACAGCTCTCTCGGCACTGCTGATCATTTATTTAAAATCGGACGCGCCTGTGCATCCAAAATGACGTCCTTACTGTAAATGATCAGAGAGCTGTCAAGACGGAGTGGTTTACCAAGCTGTGAGTGTGCTAGCTTTTGTTGTGTTGAGAGCAAAATATCAAACGTATATCCACACGCAGACATATGCTAGCTCACCCCCACTCCCACTGAGATTGTTGCTTCACGAGTGAGCATCACTTCAGCGCCACTTCAAAC
Source organism: Nerophis lumbriciformis (assembly GCF_033978685.3). NCBI lineage: Eukaryota > Metazoa > Chordata > Actinopteri > Syngnathiformes > Syngnathidae > Nerophis > Nerophis lumbriciformis. Next base: position 17,972,182 of record NC_084555.2, on the reverse strand, counting down.
GATGTTCCTGCCGGAGTGTCTGCTTGCCTCGCCTTAACCTCTGTCGCCATGGTAACGACACAAATATTCTACACGCACACGCTCAGTGGCTTTGAGCTTTGCAATCACGCCGCAGTTCGGATATTTTTGGATCCGCCGCCGCTCTAGTTATTTGCACTTGCAAACCAGCTCACTTTTTATTTGTTTGTTCTTTTAGAAGTGGATTTTTTTGTTTGAAGCCTCCTTCAATTAAGCACTATGTTTTTTTAAAAGCCTTGTGACACCATTTTATTACAGATACGGTATCGCACTAAAGTCTGTAGAATCCCAACCATTTTATATAGGGATGTCCGATAATGGCTTTTTGCCGATATCCGATATTCCGATATTGTCCAACTCTTTAATTACCGATACCGATATCAACCGATACCGATATCAACCGATATATGCAGTCGTGGAATTAACACATTATTATGCCTAATTTGGACAACCAGGTATGGTGAAGATAAGGTACTTTTAAAGAAATTTAATAAAATAAAATAAGATAAACAAAATAAAAACATTTTCTTGAATAAAAATGAAAGTAAAACCATATAAAAACAGTTACATAGAAACTAGTAATTAATGAAAATTTGTAATATTAACTGTTAAAGGTTAGTACTATTAGTGGACCAGCAGCACGCACAATCATGTGTGCTTACGGACTGTATCCCTTGCAGACTGTATTGATATATATTGATATATAATGTAGGAACCAGAATATTAATAACAACCCTTTTGTGTGAATGCGTGTGAATGAGTGTAAATGGGGGAGGAAGGTTTTTTGGGTTGGTGCACTAATTGTAAGTGTTTCTTGTGTTTTTTATGTTGATTTAATAAAAAATTAAAAAAAACGATACTGATAATAAAAAAAACGATACCGATAAATTCAGATATTACATTTTAACGCATTTATCGGACATCTCTAATATATATATATATATATATATATATATATATATATATATATATATATATATATATATATATATATATATATATATATATATATATATATCTATCCATTTTCCACCGCTGATTCTCTTCGAGGTTGCGGGGGGCGCTGGAGCCTATCTCAGCTACAATCGGGCGGAAGGCGGGGTACACCCTGGACAAGTCGCCACCTCATCGCAGGGCCAACACAGATAGACAGACAACATTCACACTCACATTCACACACTAGGGCCAATTTAGTATTGCCAATCAACCTATCCCCAGGTGCATGTCTTTGGAGGTGCACAACCCACGCAGTCACAGGGAGAACATGCAAACTCCACACTGAAAAATCCCGAGCCCGGGATATAAGAAACACCTGAAAATATATACACGTCCCATCTCCGGAGGTCTCAAGGTTGGCAAGTATGGATTTATCAGGCATGGAAAATAAACATTTTAATTGTTATCTGGTGGCCTGCTCTGTTAGTCCTTAGCAGGAGCCTCAAACCTCAGGTTGGAAACCATAATGCTTCCCCAGTAGAATGTTGCCTCAAATATTCAAAATGTTAAGCTCTGATAAGGGCCCATTGTTGAATAATGGTGATAAAAATGTATTTTACTATAGAAGTTCCTCCCTCAACTTTCCTTTGTATTTGGACATTTCAATATGCTTAATTTAGCCCCATGATGACAGAACCTTTCTAACCGATTTTACTGACTTCCTTCAACCCTTTCCTTGGCACCCTCTTGGTCCTTGTTTGACCCACGCCACCCTTCACGCACGCCCTTCTCCATGACCCCTAGTCACAGTACAGCTTTACCTCAGCCGCTCTGCCGCACCGAGGACCAGCAGTGGCAGCCCTGCAGCTTCTGCCGTAGTGACGCGTTCAGGGACAACCCCAGACCGCACCAAGGCCCGCGTGGCCAGAAACAGAGGCGCTGCCAAGGTGCCACCAGTCAGAAAGACGCCAAGTGTTAGTTTCCAGTTGAGGAACACTGGGAGTCGGCCCGTGCACTCTACCCTCCACACACCAAGTTACCGCAGCCCCTTAAAGTCCCCAAGCCAGTACTTCCAGATTTGTTACTGAAATAGTTCTACTGTTGTCATACTATTGCGAATGTATGTACATAATAATAATTGACCGATTACTAACTGCTCTCAATGAAAATGGCCAATAACCAGTGACTATGATAACTAGTGGAACATTGTCATCATTATTGTTTCGATTGTTTTGCTGTGCTGTTGAATGCATGAATTACTTTTTTCAGTTTTAGCATTGTTTTGTTTTTTTCACAACATTCCTTTTTGTCTGCATTTGTCTGTATGTTGTTTAAAGGGACATGCACTTTTCTGGAATTTGGTCTATCATTCACAATCCTTATGTGCAACAAGAACACTTGTTTTACTTTTTTGTGCATTCTAACTGGTAAATAAAAGCTAGCAATAGTCAGCTAACAGTGGAGGTAATGGGATTGTCTCTATTCCGCCTATACAGCGCTCTAAAAAACACCAAAAGATCTCCCATCAACGTTTTATATACATGCTGTAAGTATATATGTAATGTAGTAACAGGCACATTCATAATAGCATGCAATATTTACATATTTTGGTAATTTTAAGCATACGGCGTCACAATAATTTCACAGACACATCACAACGTTCACTATTTCCTTCAAAAACAACAACACTACTAATCATGGCAGACTTCTTGGGGGCCAACAACGATTACTATGGGACAAATGATGATCCAGAACCTTTTATTGTGGAACCTAAATGAAAAGAAGATGAGCAACAAGTTTTAGAAACTAAATGATAAGTAGCATTAATAGTTTTACCCTTCTGATGATGTGTTGTTGCAATAGTAGCAGTAAGCACTAAGTAAGCACCAACATAATAAAACAATAATTTACTGTACAATGTCTGCTCTCACTGGGATGCCGACTGATGAGATGTTTTTTATATTCCCATTTAGATGAAGAACTTTGCATAATCCTCACACAGGTAAAAAGATAAATTAAAATAAGTGTGTGCAAACGAGCGTCTTCATGTCTTCCCTGCCATCTCCGGCTCTTAGTTGAATGTTAATGTTGGCCAACTACTCGGTTTAAGGACACAACCTTCTACCATACAGGTGAGAGGCATGATTTATAATCTAGCACAGGGGTCCCCAAACTTCAAACTTTCTTACTCGGGGCCGCATTGGGTTAAAAAGAATTGTCCGAGGGCAGGGCTGTATATATATATATATATATATATATATATATATATATATATATATATATATTATTATTATTATTTATTATTTATTTTTTAGCCGCTCAGGCAAATCATATTGTCTCAAAAAAAAAAAAAAAAAAAAAATATATATATATATATATATATATATATATATATATATATATATATATATATATATATATATATATATTATTATTATTATTATTATTATATTAAAAAAAAAAATATATATATATATATATATATATATATATATATATATATATATATATATATATATATATATATATATATATATATATATTATTTGTTCATATATATATATATATATATATATATATATATATATATATATATATATATATATATATATATATATATATATATATATATAATTATTATTATTATTATCTTTTTTTTTCTTTTTTTTTTGAGACAATATGATTTGCCTGAGCGGCTAGGAGACACCGAGAGTAACAAGTGGTACAAAATAGATTAGAAAGGACAGATTTGAAAAAAATAAAATAAAAAATAAAAAAATGTATTTTTTTTTTTTTTAACTTGGGACTTCCCGTGGGGCGGATTTTAGACACTGGCGGGCCGTAGTTTGGGGACTCCTGATCCAGCACAAACATTTACCAATTTAGAGGCGATGCAGCAGTTCACCGGCTCAGTATGTCAACAGCTGCATAAGCTAGTTAGCTCTCTGATCACGGCGCCGCTAAAAGTAGTTCCTCAGCGTTAGCGCTTGTAATAACAATATCGCTCATACATGGTTAATATTCAGGTCATGACATGTTAATAAAGTATTGTTTGCAGTTTTGGGATGTTTTTTAGAGGGCCTTATGGGCGGAATAGAGTACTCCCATGAGCTGCATGGTTGTTTTTTACGACTTAGAATGCATAAAAAAAGGACATATGTGTTCTTGTCTTACATAAGGATTGTGAACGAAAGGCAAAATTCCAAAATAGTACATTTCCCCTCTAACCTCTGCTGTGAGCCAAATGTTTATGCATCTTCTGCATTTGCATTTGCACTTTTTGTTTTCCCAGGAGTGTTCTGAAGTGACTAATAAAGTCAATGTCAAAGATCATTTGTCATTCATTCTCTTGCATTCGATAGTAAAAAGGAGAATCACATCTGTCCTCATAATTCATCACATCAGACATTGTCACAATATCAAAACAGTCATCGAAAAACCATCAATCATTAAACTACTAATATAACACCACAATGTTTTATTTGTTCATCTAACTAATCCTCTCTCGTTTCTTTTTCCAGAGGAAGGTTATGTGAAAATGTATCTAAAAGGCCGCCCTATCACCATGTTCATGCCCAAAGACCAAGTGGAAGGCTACTGTCTGGAGGCGAGAGCTGACCTTCCAGTCAACAAACTGAAACTGGACTGGGTGTATCCTTTTTTGTAGCTTCTTTCCCCATAAGCCAGAGAATGATGTGGTTGCACCCAATGTTGCAATCTTGACGGACACCAAAGCTGTGGTTTGTTTCATTTATGATAAAGCGATAAAGCTGGGTGTTGTTCTAACTGGGGAAATCCTAAACAGTTAGTTTATGTGATGACAACTGCTTCAAGGGTTTGTAAAAATAAATGTTTATCTATTTGCAAAAAGTGAGGGATATTCAGGTTTTGGGTGAAATTTTAGGATAAACCCTTAAGTGAAGTGGCCACTTAGTGTAGCGTGTCACAGGTTGTACCAGAGAGACTGGAAGAGTCACAAAAAAGCATGCTGATGTCTCTCTATCAAAACGCATTAGTCGATTCATGGACCTGGTGGGTATTTTGACGTTCAGCTCCTTGTTAGAACAGCAAGTTGTGCAAAAAGTACTGAAACGTTGTACATTTGCATTGAAAGTTTAACAATCAATCAAAGTTGACTTATATAGCCCTATATCACAAGTATCTCAAAGGGCTGCACAATCCACAACGACATCCTCGGCTCAGATCCCACATCAGGACAAGAAAAAACTCATATACAATGAGAAACGTCCCCAACTGATGCACAGATGAGTGGTCCACCCCGGGTCCTGACTTTGAACAGCTATAGCGCAACATATGTGGTCACCTAATAACCTCTCCACACAGGAGAGGGGGGGCAGAGCAGAAAAGAGACGGCAGATCAACTGGTCTAAAAGGGGGGTCTATTTAAAGGCTAGTGTATACAAATGAGTTTTAAGATGGGACTTAAATGCTTCTACTGAGGTAGCATCCCTAACTGTTACCGGGAGGGCATTCCAGAGTACTGGAGCCCGAATAGAAAACGCTCTAAAGCCTGCAGACTTTTTTGGGCTCTGGGAATCACTAATAAGCCGGAGTTCTTTGAACGCAGATTTCTGGCCGGGACATATGGTACAATACAATCAGCAAGATAGAATGGAGCTAGACCGTTTAGTATTTTATACGTAAGTAGTAAAACCTTAAAGTCACATCTTAAGTGCACAAGAAGCCAGTGCAGGTGAGCCAGTACAGGCGTAATATGATCAAACTTTCTTGTTCTTGTCAAAAGTCTAGCAGCCGCATTTTGTACCAACTGTAATCTTTTAATGCTAGACATAGGGAGACCCAAAAATAATACGTTACAGTAATCGAGACAAGACGTAATGAACGCATGAATAATGATCTCAGCATCGCTAGTGGACAAAATGGAACTATTTTTAGCAATATTACGGAGATGAAAGAAGGCCGTTTTAGTAACACTCTTAATGTGTGACTCAAATGAGAGAGTTGGGTCAAAGATGATACTCAGATTTTTTTACCGAGTCGCCTTGTGTAATTGTTTGGTTGTCAAATGTTAGGGTGGTATTATTAAATAAATGTCGGTGTCTAGCAGGACCGATAATCAGCATTTCCCTTTTCTTAGCGTTGAGTTGCAAAAAGTTGATTGACATCCATTGTTGAATTTCATTAAGACACGCCTCCAGCTGACTACAATCTGACGTGTTGGTCAGCTTTAGGGGCATGTAGAGTTGGGTGTCATCAGCATAACAGTGAAAGCTAACACCGTAATTGCATATGATGTCACCTAGCGCCAGCATGTAGATGCTGAAGAGTGCAGGGTTTATAGAAGTTCATCCTGAAATTTCACCAGAAATTCAAATATTTGTGAATAGTGTTTTAATTTGATGTAAAGTCATTTGCACCCGGGAAAGAAACTTGGATTTCAGAAGTGGGGTGGGGGGCACAATTGGCTTGAGTAAAGGGGGTGTGGCTTGAAAGATTAGATGGTTGTTTTGGATTATTAAGAATGCATAATATGAAGGACATGGTAGCGGCCAGCAACTTTTGGACAAACGCACTTTTCTTTACTTCTCCACGCCATGATTACTGTACTCTAACCGCTTGACCACATGATAAATACTGCCATTACAAATAGAGAGGCGTGCCCGGTGTGGCGACCAGGTTTGTTTTTAAATTTCAAATACAGCACACTGTCATTTATTCATTAATATTATATCCATTATTCATAAGTTCTGATGTGTTAAAATTTCAGATATTGTGTTTTTAAAAACAATGGAAATTGTGTTTCGAGTAAAGAACAGCCTTCCAGCTTGTATTCTTAGATTATTTAAATTAAGAGGAGAAAACGATAATTCATGGGGGATATTGATTTTTGAAATATGTAAAGTAAGAACGAATATAAAATACAAATGTATTTCAGTTTTAGGAGTTAAATTGTGGAACCAGCTCAGTGATGAGTTAAAGACATGTAGTTTTTTGTTAAGGTTTAAGAAAGGCTTGAAAGGTGAAATAATGGAAAATTATAAAATATAGCAACTATTACTTGCATGCCATTGATTTTTTTTAACGCAATCTAATTTGCAATGAATGTATAGGATAGGCAAATATAAGCCTTGGCTTCAGCCTATTCCTTTTTCGGTCATTCTATTTCTTTTGTGTGTGTACGTGTATGATTGTTAATATTATACAATCTATGCTGTTCAATTGATCACACAAAATGGTTGATTATATGACCGAAATAAATTAATTTCATGCATTCATTCATACAAGCAGTGCCGGCCCAAGCCTCCATGGGGCCCTAAGCAAAATTTGATTTTGGGGCCCTCTATTTCTGCCAATAATATTGATTGTTGATCATTCACACACCTACTATAAACTCATTGCGGCTCTGGCAGTGTTGTTTACTCAGTGGCCTAGTGGTTAGAGTGTCCGCCCTGAGATCGGTAGGTTGTGAGTTCAAACCCCGGCCGAGTCATACCAAAGACTATAAAAATGGGACCCATTGCCTCCCTGCTTGGCACTCAGTATCAAGGGTTGGAATTGGGGGTTAAATCACCAAAATGATTCCCGGGCGCGGCCACTGCTGCTGCCCACTGCTCCCCTCACCTCCCAGGGGGTGATCAAGGGTGATGGGTCAAATGCAGAGAATAATTTCGCCACACCTAGTGTGTGTGTGACAATCATTGGTACTTTAACTTTAACTTTACATTATCCTATTGTCAGCCTGGCATGTCTTTACTAATGACATGTCATTTATAAAGATATGGTGGTGGCCCAGTTAAGAACATAAATAATACCAATGAATGAACGAATGATGTCCAGAGTGCCACATATGGTTCCTAATCTTAAAATGTAGAAAACATTCAGCTACAAGAGTGGCCTGGGGTTGAACAGTCCAAGTGATAAAGCTTTGTATTTACAGTAAAAGTGTCATCTTGTCTCATCAGTCTTGTACATATTAGTCTTTAATTACTAGTTTACATTTTTAGTTAATTGTTCATATTTAATGTACAAAGAGAGCGCAGTCTACTGAAGTTAAATTCATCAATAGTTTTCCCCTTTGAAAGACGCAAGGCAAAATCCTTCCATTTCACCATGTTGCTACAATGATCTTCACTGTTTTCATGCTGTTTCAGCAGTGCACCTATGTTGACCCAATCCCGCTGTCCCTCGGCTGCCAGTTTTAAGGACTTTTTGGAAAATAATTTGCAGCAAAAGCAATAGACTGCATCTTTACTTCTTGAATAAGTCAGCCAGCTACGCTTGACTTTTTCCCCATTGACTAGCTGTCTGTAGGTATAATGATAATGAAAACTTCGGCCATCATGCCGTTTGGGGAATGAAAAGTTCTCCTTAATAGACAGTGGTCCTCTGATCCTGGTCCTCGGTCTGTGCGCTCTCTGTGTACTCCTGGCATCTCTCCTCGCGCTGTCATTTTTTTTTTGGCACTTTGGGGGCAGGTATGCTTAGACAGCCCCTCCTTTCTGATTGGCTCTGAGCATTTTTCATATGACCAATCATTCTCCAGCGTAGCAACGTTGTAGCCATCTTACCTCGGACAGCTAGCCTCAATCATTACATTGATGTCAAAGCAAGTTATGGTAATTTAATTAGTACATGTACCAATTAAATTACCATAACTTGCTCGATTTTCGACCAATTTACAAACGGTTTGCCTTGTTACAAATCTTATTACATGTAGATATGACATAGGATGCTGCACCTGTTGAAATTACCTCTTTCGCTATAAAAAAAATGACTTAATTGTGCAACATAGTTGTGTAGGGTCAGTGTTAGTCAGTTCTCTGATTATTTTAATCTGTTTCAGAATACATTATTAAAAGGCTATTTTTAACATTTTAAAAACAAAATTCAAAGATTATTTCATTAATTTTATGGCTGAATCAAAAGAAATTCCATAAATTAGAAAACAAATGTTCAAGAAGAAGTGAAAACTTTGCGCCTATAACAATCTTGATACATATTGACGATGACCCACCCTGCTATACTTCTGATTGGCTCTGAGCATTTCGCCTGACCAATCAGAAAGAAGGGGCCGTCTAAGCATACCCGCCCCCAAAGTGCCAAAACGAAACATGCCAGCGCACAGACCGAGACGGCGCGCGCGCAAAAAGGCACCACACGCGCGCAAAAGGGTGTCGCGCGCGCGCACGAAGTGGAGAATCAGCGCGCGATAACAGTTTTTATGCGCTCGGATTTTTGGCACTAATGTGACGCCATAGCAGGCGGCAAACGTCAGAGGTGCAGCAGAGGCAGCTTTACATTTAAAGAGAGGCAGGAAGAATCACTAAGCCTAGATCAGCAGCAGCACTCTGTTGACCTAAAATTGTGTTTTTGTACAATAATATATCTTTGATCATTTAGAAATCATCAGTCAGACTCGTACATGCAAAAAATTAAAAATAAGATTTTTTTGTTAATTGCTTTTGGGGGCCCCCTGGTGGCCGCGGGGCCCTAAGCAAGCGCTTAGTACGCTTATGCCTTGGGCCGGCTCTGCATACAAGGTAGAAAAGTACCATACAAGTATAACCAATTTACTAGCATTTGTTTGCTTCTCAACGGTGTCACTCGTCGAGGGCAGCGCGTATAGAGTTAAAAAAACAAACTATGGTCAGTCCATCCCTGGAACCTGCTCTTTTCTTGGTCCAATATAATGTACTGTTAACTACACTCATAATGTTACAAAAGCAGTGTTTAAAAGAGTTAATGATCTCATGCACCAGTTTTAACAGCGTTTTTAAATGATTTCTATCACAAATATCTCTCTCCTGTGAATGATCGCGACTCGCTTTTATCTCACATCTGACTGTTGATTGAACAGCTGCCGCATGCTGTCAATCAGTGTCGCATTGGCAAGAAGGCCAATCAATCAGCTTGAGGGCGGTCTAAAGGAATAAGCTTGAGTCTGAGTGGCGGTTTTCCGCCTGGTACAGGTTTTTGACTTGCCTCCATTTACTAGCGTTATATTATTATTGGAAGGAAAAAACTGCAGGGGACATGTGTCCCTTGCGCCCCCAAACTTCGTCCATGTTTGCACCCAATGTTGCCTGTGGATAATATTGTTTGCTGTTTTGTTGTTTTTTTCCCTTGAACTTTTTGTATCCAGATACGGTTACCGCGGACGAGACTGCCGCTCAAATCTTTACCTGTTGCCCACCGGGGAAACCGTGTATTTCATTGCCTCAGTCGTGGTCCTGTTCAATGTAGATGAGCGGCTACAGAGACACTACACTGGACACACAGACGACATTAAATGGTACACACATTATATAGTACCTCTTTTAACCTTCTTGAACCTTCCTGAGATTGGAATTATCTTCAAAGCCAAACAGGACATCAAAGTCTTGAAGGGCGTAAAAAACATGTTGGATCCTTTTTGTGTTTTATTTATTTGCTCAAATTTCTCAATACATTTAATGTTTTGTAAATTTTGACCACTTTGATTTGATCAGATAATGTCACATGATTAAATTACTAAAATAACTCATGTTATGCAAATCAATACTGATTGAATAATCATTTTATCAAAAGGTCTCAAAGAGTTTAAAATAAATAAATACAACTATATGTTTTCTGTTTAGGACTGAAGTTGATTGAGAGATTTGAACAAAAAAATTATCCAAAATGTTTTTATGCTCTTGGAAACCTGAAGGACTTTTTTTGTTCTGTTTGGTTTTTAGGTTTTATTAACTGTTAGTGTATCGAAACACCTGTGAAAGAATTGCCATTGGCTTTTTAAAATTTAACATGAAAAAAACCCTCTTTGGAAAAATCATATTTAGACTGACTAAACAAAAATGACTGACCAAAATACAGGAACATTTACTGAAAGGACAAAAAAATAAAAGCTCTGTCCCCTGAGGGTTAAAGACGTTCTTGATGGCTTGAACATGCACTGTTATGGGGATGTTTGGGACATTACCCTTTCTATTAGTGACAGATAAATACCACCTCAGTGAGTGTGTGGCACATTCACTGGCTGTATTGACACTGCACTGTGTACTGTGTTGGCTGTTGGTGTTTCATAATGGTGTCATCTGATGATAAGTTACCACATTTGACCTACACTAGTTAATCATCTAATTGTTGTTGTTTTTGTTTTCATTTCAAGCAAATAGCTTTGCAGGAAAGAATATGAACTGCTCTCTGTTCAAGAAGACAAATAGTAAACAGGAAAAAAAAAAAAAAAGATGTACTGTATTTGGTGCTTCAATGTTAAAATAGACTTAGACTTACAGTAGACTTAGACAAACTTTAATGATCCACAATGGAAATTGTTCCACACAGTAGCTCAGTTACAAAGGATGGAAAGGATAATGCAGGTATAAGATAGACTAAAAATGTACCGTAGTAGCAATATAAAACATAACATATATGTAATATTTACATAATATATGTACAGCATATGATATATACTGATATATTATATTATATTTAGTGAAATGATCACCACATTTCGAAATTGTTCAATGTCGACCAGTGAAAAAGACAAAAAGCGATATCAAAAGCTGCAAACCACTCCTCCGACTTCTCTCAGTATGAACTGTCACTCGTGCGCCGCATAACACCGTTTGGCGCTTCACAGTCAAATGGACGCAGCTGATGTATCAGTCACGTGGTGTTTTCTTAAAGTGACACAGACAAAGGACACATTATCACTCCTTATTGTCATTACCCCACATGACATTTTCGAATGTATCTTGTTCAATTTCCTGTCCTGGTGCTCCCACTTTGGATTTACTTCCTTTTGAATTATTTGTTTTGCTGCACCATCACGTTTCTGTTGTTTCCTGTCAGCACACCTGTTTTCCATTAGACAATCTTTCTCGCCTATTTAGTGCCACCGTTTGCTCCTTGTCTGTGCTGGATCATTGTGCAAGTGTTTGTTTTCTGTGCACTTCCGTGTTGCACTAGATATGTTTTGCCTTGCCTTGTTTGTTTTTCCTTAAAAAGGGGCTTTTACCTGCACTTTGCCTTCCTTGCTCTGCATCCTGGGGTCCAGACCAACAACGCCAACATAAGAATGTTACACTTATGTTTCCTAAAGCATCGATGCTTCAGTATTGTTTCACCCACCACTACTTTCTAGCAAGCATTTCTGGGTTATTTAGCTCAGACCGGTGACTTTTGTGCCCAATTGACTGGTCCTTATTGAGAAACGTGTCCCCAAAGTTCACCAAAGCAGCTCAATGGCCCTTGATTATCTCCATCTACTCCTGCAGAATAACTGAATTAAGCTGTGTTTGGCCACATTCATGTTGTGCAACCAACGCTGCCATGATTGTGTTATTTTTACACTCCAGGGTTAATTAGAGTTCACATGAATCCTCTACAGTGGAGAAAAAGAGATGACTTTGAAGTAGCTCCAAGTCTGCCATACCCCTAAAAAAGATGAAATAATCGAGTAACATTTTGTCACATATTCAACTGTCTTTTGCTAGCATCTCCGGTTGATGAATCGACGCTGAAATGTTTTTTTCATGTCTGTTTTTTTTTACATCTTCCTCAGCTTGGCAGTCCACCCTGATAAAATTACCATAGCAACCGGGCAGGTGGCCGGCACCTCCTCTGAGGGTAAAGTAAGTGAAGTCTTTTGTGTACTTCAATTACAAAACCCAACACCAGTGAAGTTGGCACGTTGTGTAAATCGTAAATAAAAACAGAATACAATGATTTGCAAACCCTTTTCAACTTATATTCAATTGAATAGACTGCAAAGACAAGATACTTAACGTCCGAACTGGAAAACTTTGTTATTTTTTGCAAATATTAGCTCATTTGGAATTTGATGCCTGCAACATGTTTTTAAAAAGCTGGCACAAGTGGCAAAAAAGACTGAGAAAGTTGAGGAATGCTCATCAAACACTTATTTGGAGCATCCCACAGGTAAACAGGCTAATTGGGAACAGGTGGGTGCCATGATTGGGTATAAAAGCAGCTTCCATGAAATGCTCAGTCATTCACAAACAAGGATGGGGCGAGGGTCACCACTTTGTGAACAAATGTGTCAGCAAATTGTCGAACAGTTTAAGAACAATCAATCAATCAATCAATGTTTACTTATATAGCCCTAAAGCACGAGTGTCTCAAAGGGATGCACAATAACAACATTTCTCAACGAGCTATTGCAAGGAATTTAAGGATTTCACCATCTACGGCAGGGGTCACCAACGCGGTAGCCCGTAAGGACCAGATGAGTAGCCCGCTGGCCTGTTCTAAAAATATCTCAAATAGCAGCACTTACCAGTGAGCTGCCTCTATTTTTTAAATTTTATTTATTTACTAGCAAGCTGGTCTCGCTTTGCTCGACATTTTTAATTCTAAGAGAGACAAAACTCAAATAGAATTTGAAAATCCAAGAAAATATTTTAAAGACTTGGTCTTCTCTAACTGACAAAGAAACAGATAACAGATTTGGTGTCCAGTTCAAAGTGTGACATGGTTTATTTAAAAATTTGAGGGTTGACTTTTGTATTTTACATGAGTTATTATTTGTACAAACATGGTGCAAAGTAATTCATGATTTGTTAAAAAATGTTAGTGGCTAGCTAGTTAAAATGGGATATTGTGATCTCACAAGACTGTCTTAGAAGTGATCATTTGAAAATGTTCAATTTGAAAAATGTGCACTTAGAGAAAATATAAAAATAAAGTGTTGCGTATTGATATTTATCTGTTTCTATATATATTTATTGTGAGAAATCATTAAGATGGTCAGTGTTTCCACAAAGATAAATATCATTAATTATTAATAATAACAGAGTTAAAGGTAAATTGAGCAAATTGGCTATTTCTGGCAATTTATTTAAGTGTGTATCAAACTGGTAGCCCCTGCGATGAGGTGGCGACTTGTCCAGGATGTACCCCGCCTTCCGCCCGATTGTAGCTGAGATAGGCTCCAGCGCCCCCCGCGACCCCAAAGGGAATAAGCGGTAGAAAATGGATGGATGGAAACTGGTAGCCCTTCGCATTAATCAGTACCCAAGAAGTAGCTCTTGGTTTCAAAAAGGTTGGTGACCCCTGATCTACGGTCTGTAATATCATCAAAAGGTTCAGAGAATCTGGAGAAATCACTGCACGTAAGCGGCAATGACCGTGACTTTGAACAACTTAAGCTGTACATCGAGCAAGAATGGAAAGAATTCCACCTGAAAAGCTTCAAAAATTGGTCTCCTCAGTTCCCAAACGTTTACTGAGGTTTGTTAAATGGAAAGGCCATGTAACACAGTGGTAAAAATGCCCCTGTGCCAACTTTTTTGAAATGTGTTGCTGACATTAAATTCAAAGTTAATGATTATTTGCAAAAAAAAAAAAAATTTGGTTTCTCAGTTCGAACATTAAATATCTTATATAGTCTTTGCAGTCTATTCAATTGAATATAAGTTGAAAAGGATTTGCAAATCATTGTATTCTGTTTTTATTTACGAATTACACAACGTGCCAACTTCACTGGTTTTGTATTTTGTATTTTTATTTCTATTTCTTGCATCGATTTTACAAAAAAACGGATTATTATTTATTTATTTATTTATTATTCTTTTCAGTTGGCTCCACATATTCGTGTGTGGGACTCAGTCAGCCTCAACACCCTCCACGTTCTGGGGGCCGCCTACTTTGAGCGAGCCCTTGTCTGCTTGGCTTTTTCCAAGTCGGTGAGGAAGTCTGGCAAACGGGAACATTTGAGACATTTTTTTTTTCTAAAAGTCAGAGCTTCGACTTTATGTTTTTTTGTTCTAGAACGGAGGAAACACGCTCTGCGTTGTTGACGACTCTAATGACCACGTGCTGTCGGTCTGGGACTGGCAGCGAGAAGACAGACTGGCTGAGGTTAAGGTGAGTTTCATGTGTTTGCATTAGTGTTTGCCCCTCTTGTCCTACTAAAACTTAGTCCACCTGTCATGTGGATTGACGTACAACTATAGGATATGTATGTGCCACATCCTGTCATTCAAAAAGTCACTAGTGTACCGTCAGGCATGATCATTTTATTTTAACATTAAAGAGGACTTATGATGTGTTTACTCTTTTCTGACTTATGAACGTTTCAATGTTGAAATACTTGTCTAATCAATACCCAAGCATTAAATCATAAGGTTCATGCAAACATGGAAATGTTTTAACAAAGTCCTACACTTAAAAATGGGTGTTTTACCTGCTACGTGGCTTATCTGTGTAGTTCAGGGGTGTCAAACTCATTTTAGATCGGGGGCCACATGAAGAAAAATATACTCCCGAGTGGTAAAATCACGGCACGATAACTTAAAAATAAAGGCAACTTCAGATTGTTTTCTTTCTTTAAAAATAGAACGAGCACATTCTGAAATTGTACAAATCATAATGTTGTTGTTGTTGTTTTTTACACTTACATGTTGCAGTTAATAGTATTCTATCTTTATTTGTCGTTATTTATATTTTCTTTCATCGGTCAACTCATTGGTGTTAATTTTCAATCTATCAGGATAAAAAATGTATCAACATCAAATTACAGGATGTTATTTATGTAGTTTGATCATTTTCCTCGACTGATGTACTAACATCATATGGTTTATTTTGTACATTTGTAGCATCATCTCCAAATATACAAATAATTGCTATTGCGACATCTAGTGGACACATATAGAACAGCAGTTTGTTTCATTAAAAAATTTCAGGTTAATTTATATAATTAGCAAACTCATCCCGCAGGCTGGATAAAACCTGTTCGCGGGCCTGATCCGGCCCTCGGGCCGTACGTTTGTGTCCTTTAAGGGGAACTGCACCTTTTTTAGAATTCTGCCTTTCCTTCACAATCATTATGAAAGACAAGAACACATGTCTTTTTGGGGGGTATTTTACAGATGATAAAAAAACGCTTGAAAGATGTGACTAATGGGAGTCCTTTAAAGCCATCTAAAACTCTCCATCAATACTGTATACAGTATGTACACAAGGCTGTACTTGACTGAAATAAAACCACCAAACTCAACAATTCATATATTTTTTGTGTCCAGAGCTCCAACGAGACAGTCTTCGCTGCAGATTTTCACCCGACTGACAGCAAGATCCTGGTGACCTGCGGCAAGTCCCATCTCCATTTTTGGAGCTTGGAGAAAGGCGTCCTGGTCAAAAAACAAGGCCTTTTTGAAGTAAAACATCTTCCCTTCTTAGCTGCGTTGCACTTCATGTGAATGCTGAGCGGGTTTGTTCTTGTCTGTGCCTTTCAGAAACAGGAGAAGCCCAGGTTTGTTTTATGTGTGACCTTTGCAGAAAATGGAGACACTATCACAGGAGACTCCAGTGGGAACATCTTAGTGTGGGGGAAAGGTAAATAACAGTTTGACTTCCAGGAAATCTCGGGTGATCAATGTGTGTGTGTGCCTATGAAGTCATTATTAGCTCCAAAGCTAATAGAACAGGTTCATCCTGAGGACATTGAGAAGAAGACACACACACTTAGGCTCTCACTGATCCACTCTTATTGATCTGCCTGTCTTTCGGCCATTACCAGGCCCACCCTCCAGCGGTCAAATTTTCCCCTTCTGGTTCCATCTACCGTAATCTGGTCTCTGTCACGCAGGCACTAATCGCATCAGCCATGTCGTCCAAGGAGCTCACGAGGGCAGCATCTTTGCCCTGTGCATGCTGAGGAACGGCACGCTGGTGTCCGGAGGTAAAGACTGCCGGCTCATCTCTTGGGACAGCAGCTACCAGCAGATCCAAACATTGGAGGTGACATATGCACTGCTTGATAGTTCAGCTTCTGAATTTTACTTTTCCTGATGGAACTCTCTTGAAGGAATCAATAAAGTACTATCTATCTATTCTGTGCAGAAACAGGGAAATTGGAGTTTGCAAATGAATTTTGAGCAGCTCATCTTCACATTCATGCAGCAATCCACACGCTTTCATCAAATATTAACAGTTCTTGTGAAGCGGAACTTGCTTATGTCAGCAAGAAGCTCCAATCCTGCCTGCAGCAGGTGTTGCAGAGTATAATGTCAAAAATAAAACGTTTTTTTGGTTGTTGTTTTTTTCAAAACTATGTGAAGGAGACTTAGGTTTGAATTCAAATAAACAGAGAGTGTACGTTAGTGGTGTCCAAACTTTAACCGGCGAGGGCCGCATTCAGTAGAATAGCTTTGTGTTGTAGGTGACAAAGAAAATGAGTGTCATCTAACAACGAGGGCTGTCAAAATAGCGAGTTAACTCATGCAATCAATCACAAAAAATATTGCATTAGTCATGTAAAGACGCAGATTAATCACACAGTTTATTGTTTGCTCTTTTACCGCAAACGGACTCTAACAATGAAATTACATTTGTGAGCAAGTATTGAGGCCTTTTTAATTTAATTGAAATTCAAAGTTAAATGAAATCATGCAAGCGAGTAATAGTTTTTTTAAGGAGCGCCGTAAGTGGCTGATCCGTTGGCGGTCCCGTCTTGTCCCCTTGTAACGTATGTCTGCTCTTAGTGGGACTGTGCCGAAAATGAAATTTCAGTTCTTATGTGTCTTGTACATGTTAAAGGGGAACATTATCACAATTTCAGAAGGGTTAAAACCATTAAAAATCAGTTCCCAGTGGCTTATTTTATTTTTCGAAGTTTTTTTTCCAAATTTTACCCATCACGCAATATCCCTAAAAAAAGCTTCAAAGTGCCTGATTTTAACCATCGTTATATACACCCGTCCATTTTCCTGTGACGTCACATAGTGATGCCGATACAAACAAACATGGCGGCTAGAACAGCAAGGTATAGCGACATTAGCTCGGATTCAGACTCGGATTTCAGCGGCTTAAGCGATTCAACAGATTACGCATGTATTGAAACGGATGATTGTAGTGTGGAGGCAGGTAGCGAAAACGAAATTGAAGAAGAAACTGAAGCTATTTAGTCATATCGGTTTGAACCGTATGCAAGCGAAACCGACGAAAACGACACGACAGTCAGCGACACGGGAGAAAGCGAGGACGAATTCGGCGATCGCCTTCTAACCAACGATTGGTATGTGTTTGTTTGGCATTAAAGGAAACTAACAACTATGAACTAGGTTTACAGCATATGAAATACATTTGGCAACAACATGCACTTTGAGAGTGCAGACAGCCCAATTTTCATCAATTAATATATTCTGTAGACATACCCTCATCCGCTCTCTTTTCCTGGGGGTCTGGCGGCAGATTTCTTTGACTTTATCGTTGGAAATGCATCTGCTTTGAGTGTCGCATGATATCCACACATTCTTGCCATCTCTGTCGTAGCATAGCTTTCGTCGGTAAAGTGTGCGGAACAAACGTCCAATATCTTGCCACTTTCGCATCTTTGGGCCACTGGTGCAACTTGAATCCGTCCCTGTTCGTGTTGTTACACCCTCCGACAACACACCGTCGAGGCATGATGTCTCCAAGGTACGGAAAACAGTCGAAAAAACGGAAAAAAACAGAGCTGATTTGACTCGGTGTTTGTAATGTGTTTGAGAAAATGGCGGATTGCTTCCCGATGTGACGTCACGTTGTGACGTCATTGCTCCGAGAGCAAATAATAGAAAGGCGTTTAATTCGCCAAAATTCACCCATTTAGAGTTCGGAAATCGGTTAAAAAAATATATGGTCTTTTTTCTGCAACATCAAGGTATATATTGACGCTTACATAGGTCTGGTGATAATGTTCCCCTTTAAAGAATGGACAACAATAAAGCATCTTGAATCTTGTTGTGATTAATCATGATTAATCCAATTTCAAAAGTGTGATTACTCTGATTTTAAAAATGTATTGTTTGACAGCATTATTTATAACGTCTCGATTATAATGAACTCATTCAATTTGTACGACCTGCCAAGGGCCAGTAGAAAACAAACGGCGGGCCAAAACTGACCCCCTAGGCCGCACTTTGGACGCCCCTAGTGTACATGATTGTTATTTTGCATGTGGTTGCAGGTTCCTGAATTGTTTGGTCCAATCCGGACGGTAGCTGAAGGCAGAGGGGAGACTGTTCTCATCGGAACCACAAAGAATTTTGTACTACAAGGCACCTTAGATGGAGAGTTCCTGCCCATCACACAGGTAATAGAGCTGGGAATCTCACCATAATCTCATTATAATAATAATATCTCCATATGGTGATAGGGCGATTCTCGATATATTGCTTTTAATAGCCTACAATATATCTGCCTAAGGGAGTGAAACAGAAATAATATGTGCAATAGTTGGGGTTTGTTTGTCCTTCAGTTAGTTATGGGTGGATTTTGATAAAACTTTTTGAAAATGTCAGAAAGTGATTAATTTTGGGGGTGATCCGAACCCCCAATGTATGTTATCTTACGTTTAAAGAGGAACTGCACTTTTTGGGGGAATTTTGCCTATCATTCACGATCTTTATGTAAGAGAAGAACACATTTGTTTTTCTTTTTTTATGCATTATAAGTCATCAAATACAGCAAGTATGGGGTGGCTAAACATGCAGCAAATGGGAGTACAATATTCTGCCTGTAAAGCCCTCTATGTCATGATCCGTAGCCCGGATCATATGTTGTTATATTGTCTTAGTTTTGGACTCCCTGAGTTCCTGTTTTTGTGCACCCTTTTTTGTTTTTAGTTACCACGGGTGCTTATTGTTTCCACCTGTCTCTGATTGGTGCTCGGACGCTCACCTGTTTCCCGAGCACTAATCAGAGGGAGTATTTAATCCTGCCTTTGCCGGTCAGCCGGCCTGGCTTCATTGTTTGCTTCATGCAACCGTGACGTTTGTAGTTCTTGTTTCCTAGCTTCTATGATTCCTGTGCTAAGTAATTACCTTAGCTTCCCGTGCGATCGGCACAGATCCCTTTTGTTTTGTTATTGCCTGTTTGTATCTTCGGCGTATGATTTATGAGAAATAAATCATCTCCTACCTCAGGCTGTCGTCCGGAGTTGTCCGTCTGCATCTGGGAGGAACGACCCCGCAGTAAGCTGCGTCCCCCCGCCGTGACACTCTAAAAACATCCAAGAAACGGCAACAATACTCCATTTATATCTTGTGGCCTGAATATTAACCAAGTATTAGTGATATTGTTACTATAAGCGCTAACGCAGACAATCTATTTTTAGCGGCGCCATGATCACAGAGAGCTAACGAGCTAATACTGCTATATTTACATATTGAGCTGGTGAGCTGCTGCATCGACTCTAACTTGACCAAAGTTAATTCTGGGATATAATGCCTCTCACTTGTATAGTAGAAGGTTGTGGCCATAAACCGAGAAGTGGTCAACTTTGACATCCAACTAATACCCGGAGATGGCGAGAAATACACAAAAAGACGCTTATTTGCGACAAATTTTTTTTTTTTTAACTCGGTTTAAGGATTATGATTACCAGTAATTCTTCATCTATAGATTTGAACATCCTGTCAGTTGGCATCCCAGTGAGAGCAGACATTGTACAGTAAGTGTTTTTTGTTATGTTCGAAGTTTGTACTGGTACATCTTCTTTAGCACTTAGCAATACTGTTACATGATGCTTATTGTTTCACTAAAGCTGCATCTATTTAGCACCAAGCTTATAAACTAGATCATCAATCCTTATTTTCAGGTTCAAAATTATAAGACCAAAATGTGTTTTAAAGTAGTCTTTGTTGGCTCTAATGAAGTCTACCATGAGTAGTATGTTTGTTGTTGTTGAAAGGAAACATGACCGTTGTAATGCATCTGTTAAAATAATACGTCGCTGTATGCTTAAAATGAGAGAAATATGTACATATTACATGTTATTATGAATGTATCTGTTACTACATTACATATATACTTACAGCGTGTATATAAAAAACAATGATGTGTTTTTAAAGCGCTTTGTAGTTGGAATAGAGCGACTCCCATCGGCGTCATTGTTTGCTGACTTTTGCTAACACTGTTTTACGAGTAAGAATGCACCCAAAAAAAAGAAAAACGTGTTATTGTCTTACATAAGGATTGTGAGTGATAGACAAAATTCCCAAAAAAGTGCATTTCCCCTTTAGCTCATGAGGCTTAACTTCTCCGTATGTGTACGCTATCGTCCATGCCTCCACCCACAGTGACAAAGAGAGTGGGTGACTGAAAAGAGCATATTATTTTTATTCCGCAGATAGTGACGAACCCTCTTCCAGCCTGTTCAGAAACGACAAAAAAAACATGCAGGACATGGCAATATCATTTATGGTTCGATTATTTACCTCAGCCAGGAGGTTATGTATATTTACTGGGGTATTTTTGTTGGTCTGTCTGTTTGTTAGTCAGCAAAATTGCTCAAAAAGTTATGGTGGATTTTGATTAAACTTTCAGGAAATGTCAGAAATGTGATAATGAACAACTGATTAGATTTTGGGGGTGATACGGATCACCGTCAGGATTAACAATTTTTTTTTTAGATTTCTTATCTATTGAGAGATAGAGCCTGGTAGAGATCTGCGTTTTTTTCGAGTGCTTTTCTAGTTTGCAGAATAATTAATAGAGAGTACAAACAGCAATAGTGCAACATACTGTAACTGTAAACAGGATTTTCTGATAAAAGGTGACACTATTTAAAACTCATTCAGAAAACTCTCATGACTCATTAGTAGATCAAACCTATTAAGTAGAAACAAAAAAAAAAAAATATTTCACTTAGTAGGCACATTTTTCCCTTTACGTCAATGGTTGTGTTGCCCGTGTATCGTATTTTAGCGACACACTTCTTACATACTGCAAAATCCTCACCCAGCTTTGTCCCATACACACCATTAAAACTAAAGTGAGTCCCCACTTTTGCTTTTAAATGCATTTTAGCTCTGTTCTGAATCTCGTGGCTCGATAGGGAGAGCTGCCGTGCCAGCAACCTGAGGGTTCCTGGTTCGATCCTCGGCTTCCACCAGCCTAGTTTTTCAGCAAGACACTTCACCCTTGCTCCTGATGGGTCGTGGTTAGGGCCTTGCACGTAATGTGAATGTGGAAATAGTATCAAAGGCTTTGAGTACCTTGAAGGTAGAAAAGCACTATACAAGTATAACCCATTCATTTTTGCCACTACCACCAACACTGCAAAAAGTCAGTGTTCAAAAACAAGAAAAAAAAACTAACAAAAATTAGGGGTATTTTATTTGAACTAAGCAAAATTATCTGCCAATAGAACAAGAAAATTTGGCTTGTCAAGACTTTCCAAAACAAGTAAAATCAGCTAACCTCAATGAACTTAAAAATACTTTAAAATAAGTATATTCTCACTAATAACAACTGTACTACTATACGAGTACGTATTTTCTATTGTTTCATTGAAAATAAAACAGCAAAGTCCATTTGGCTGTCATCTGTTTTGATTATGAGACACAATTGTGTCAAAGTCATGATTTTTTTTTTCCATGCTTGAAATAAGAAATGATTACTTTTAAAAAAGTGGTTTTATACTTGTCAGTGTTGATGACACAGCTTTGCAACAGTTGATATTCTAGTTTCAAGCAAGTTTTACTCAATATAGGTCATAAAATCTCAGCAACAAGCTGTAACATCTTACTGAGATCATTTAGGACCAAAACCCTTAAAACAAGTAAAACACTCTAACATAAAATCTGCTTAGTGAGAAGAATGATATTACCAGACAGATAATAAGCAAATATCACCCTTATTTGAGATATTTAATCTTACTTAGAGTTCAGTTTTTGCAGTGCAGTTTTCAGTCACATCTTAAACGCACCAAAAAAAACAACATTAAGGGCTATGTGGGGAAAACAACTATTGATTGATTAGATTCTCAGTGGCCTTGTGGTTAGTGTCCGCCCTGAGATCGGTAGGTTGTGAGTTCATACCGGCAGAGTCATACCAAAGACTATAAAAATGAGACCTATTACCTCCCTGCTTCGCACTCAGCATCAAGGGTTGGAATTGGGGGTTAAATCACCAAAATGATTCTCGTGCGCGGCCACCACTGCTGCTCACTGCTCCCCTCACCTCCCATGGGGTGGAACAAGGGGATGGGTCAAATGCAGAGGGTAATTTCACCACACCTAGTGTGTGTGTGACTATCAGTGGTACTTTAACTTTACTTTAACTTTTATACTCCAATGCAGGGCAAATAAAATGTCAGTAAAAAAGGAGGCACCAACATGTTTTAAACATCTTGCTTTTTTCCCCCCTCTTCCTGTATTAAGGGTCACACTGACGAACTGTGGGGTCTGGCCGTCCATCCCAGTAAGCCTCACTTTGTCACCTGTGGCTATGACCGGCAAGTTAGTCTGTGGGACTCCAGTTCACATCAGCTCCTCTGGAGTAAAAACATGGAAGTAAGTCAACACTGCCCCCCGGCGTCCTTTGCGAGGATCGCATTTTAATTAAGGCAGCTTCAAAATCTCCTAGTTGCATAATTTCTACTGAAACTGAAACACACCGTACGTGTGCATGGGTTTTATTTACCCTCGAGTCATATAACTTCGTTAATTTGTTAACCGCTAGCATGCAAATCTTAGCATGCTAGCATGCTAACATGAACATGCTACCTTTTTAGCTAATTCTATGTTTTTTTTTCTCTAATTAGACCACCATACACCTTACAGTCATATAACTCGGTATGTGAAACATGCTAACTCAGGGGTCGGGAACCTTTTTGGCTGAGAGAGCCATGAAAGCCAAATATTTTAAAATGTATTTCCGTGAGAGCCATACATGTTTTAACACTGAATACAACTAAATGCGTGCATTTTTAAGTAAGAAAATTTTTTGAGTATAATAAGTCTCTTATTCTTTCTAATAATGTTGTTATTCTGAAGCTAACCAATAAAAAAAAAAAATTCTTACCATTAATGCGACTTCTAGAATAGGTGCGGTAGAAACGGATGGATGGATTAAAATGCATGAGAATGTTTTATATTTACAACGTTATTGTGAATCCCAGCGGAATTATTCATTACTTATTGTGTTAAGCAATGTCAGGTAAGATTAATCGGAGAGCCCAGATGCAGTCATCAAAAGAGCCACATCTGGCTCGAGAGCCATAGGTTCCCTACCCCTGTGCTAACTGATTGCATGCTAATGTTAGCTTGCTAGCATGCTAAAATTAGAATGCTAACTTTTTGCGCTAGTTTTGCAACCGTTTACCCCAGTCATGTAACTTGGTACGCAGTGTTGGGACTAACGCGTTACAAAGTAACGCGTTACTGTAACGCCGTTACTATCGGCGGTAACTAGTAATCTAACGCGTTATTTTTTATATTCAGTAACTCCGTTACCGTTACTACATGATGCGTTACTGCGTTATTTTGCGTTATTTTTTATGTAGTATCGGCTAGAAACTGAGAAGATCTGAGTGTTGCAGCGCTGCTGAAGAGGCGACAAAAAAGAGGCGCGCCGCGCGCTGTCTGTGTGTACGTGTGTGTGTGTGTGTGTGTGTGTGTGTGTGTGTGTGTGTGTGTGTGTGTGTGTGTGTGTGTGTGTGTGTGTGTGTGTGTGTGTGTGTGTGAGTGTGTGTGTGTGGGAGGGGGCGTGTCTGTGTCTACTATCAAGACGTCATGGCGAACCCCGAAGCCGAGTTTCTTAAAATGGAGATATTTTCAGTACGTTTCTTTTATCGACCACAAAGAAAAGAACATTTTAGCTGAATGTAAGTTTCAAATATGCTGAAACAGCGACAAAAACAACATGCTTCGACGAAGCTAGTAAAGAGACACACACTTCACCTCCATCTCCAACAGCGGCTGGATTTTAATGAGGCACTGCACACTGAAGATACACACACTCTGTCAATTCTCTTATATACTCTTTCATTTTATACTTTTAGAGTGTTTGATTATCACATCACTCTAAATGTTTAGACTATAAAGTTCACAAACCTAAAGAGGGATACTAGTGGGCCAGGCTAATATTTCCTTTTCTCTAAACTAAGTGGGGAAATGTGTAGAGTGTTCTGGGCTTCAGACATGATTTTATTTCAGAATTCCTTGAGAAAACGCCTGGTTAGGCTTTATGTATGTAGTGTGTGCCTTTCTTGTTTTACAGCTATGTTGTTATTATGCTGTTTGTTACTTATGTATGTTAAGTTGCAGCTATTTAAAATAGTTTTGTCAATTTGTTCTGGTCTGAAACAAATTGGCCCTTTAAAACATATCTTTGTCTTTGTGTGTTGTATGTAGAGCACATTGCTTAGCAGAGTTCAGTGATGCAAATGCATGTCAAGTTGATCAACAGATTGTATTATTTTCCAGTGCAATAACAGTACTAAAATGAAGGCTAAAAGGGCATTAAATGGGGCCTTAAAAAAATTAAAAAATATATATATATAAGTAACTAAATAGTTACTTTTCACAGTAACGCATTACTTTTTGGTTTAAGTAACTGAGTTAGTAACTGAGTTACTTTTGAAATAAAGTAACTAGTAACTGTAACTAGTTACTGGTTTTCAGTAACTAACCCAACACTGTTGGTACGTGACACTTGTAAACGGTTTGCATGCTAACATTAAAGTGCTAACTTTCTTTGCTAAATGCTAACTTTTTCTTCTAATTTTACTTTTTTTTTTCTATTCCCGCAGCCATATACCTTTGAGTCGTATAACTTGGTATATGAAACATGCTGACTGCTATCATGCTATCGTTAGCACTAGAGATGTCCGATAATACCTGCAGATATTATCGGCCAATAAATGCTTTAGAATGTAATATCGGAAATAATTGGTATCGTTTTTTTAATTATCGTTTTAATTATTTTTTTTTTTTAATTAAATCAACATTAAAAAACACAAGATACACTTACAATTAGTACACTAACCCAAAAAACCTTCCTCCCCCATTTACACTCATTCACACAAAAGGGTTGTTTCTTTCTGTTATTAATATTCTGGTTCCTACATTATATATCAATATAGATCAATACAGTCTGCAAGGGATACAGTCCGTAAGCACACATGATTGTGCGTGCTGCTGGTCCACTAATAGTACTAACCTTTAACAGTTAATTTTACTCATTTTCATTAATTACTAGTTTCTATGTAACTGTTTTTATATTGTTTTACTTTCCTTTTTATTCAAGAAAATGTTTTTAATTTATTTATCTTATTTTATTTTATTTTTTTTTTTAAAAAAGGACCTTATCTTCACCATACCTGGTTGTCCAAATTAGGCATAATAATGTGTTGATTCCACGACTGTATATATTGGTATCGGTTGATATCGGTATCAGTTGATATCAGTATCGGTAATTAAGGGTTTGGTCAATATCAGAATATCGGATATCGGCAAAAAGCCATTATCGGACATCCCTAGTTAGCACACATGCTACCTGTTATAACTTTTGTGTAAACATGCTACTGTTTTAGGCTAGCTCTGTGGCTCATTTTGTACAGTGACACCTAAAACTCACAGATTCAGACAATCTGCACCATCTAATAAGTACGACGGCTACCGGCAACCCCCGGCCAGAGGTCCAGGGCACAGATAGCAGACCCATCAAAATTTCCGTGGGAATTTTCTAGTTGTTTTTTTAATTTGTTGAACTAACCTCTCAATCCTACAGGACTCTGCCCAGTCAGCAGACTTCCATCCGTCCGGAGCTGTGGTTGCCATAGGAACGCAGACTGGCAGGTAAGTAGGGGAAACCCTTTTTGAAAGACACTCTAGAGATAAATTGATGATGGATTTTTTTTGAATGCTTGACCCTGCAGGTGGCTGGTACTGGACACTGACTCCAAGGATTTAGTCACCGTACACACAGATGGCAATGAACAGCTTTCTGTTATCAGCTTTGGCCCAGGTTTGCACTTTTTGCCAGGATGCAATGTAAAATTAAATGTAACGCATGCTTTATATGTACAAAATACATATTCTCTTAACGTGAGAATGAAACATACTTTGATTTTTTTTTTTTTTTTTTAAATATGGACAGCTATGCTTGACAGTTATTGTTGACATTTTCCTGTTTTAGATGGTAACTTCCTAGCCATTGGCTCTCATGACAACTACATTTACATCTATGCTGTGGCAGAAAATGGCAGGAAGTACAGCAGAGTGGGCAAGTGCTCGGTGAGTGCTTGGTTTGCTCAGTTGAACTTTACAATCAGTTCCTCCATGTTTCTACTTTGCATTGCAGTATCAAATCACAAATAACGTACCGTGTTTTGGGTCAAATTTGGTTTTAGGGTCACTCAAGTTTCATCACCCACTTGGACTGGTCAGTGGACACGCAGTACCTGGTGTCAAACTCAGGAGACTATGAGATACTCTACTGTAAGTGCATCGTTCTTCACTCAAAATGAATCATACACGTGCAATGAAGGAGGATGAAATAAACACAAATACTGTTAGGGCTTTTTAAGGATGCTCATTGCAGATTGTACTGTTTAAGGTTTTGGACACACTTCCTGCCTACAGTCAAGAATGGTGGTGGTGGTAGCATCATGATATGGGGTGGCATGAGTGCAATGTGGAGCTGTGGTTCATGGAAGGAAACATCAATGTGTGTGTTTTCCCAGGGATCCCATCTGTGTGCAAACAGGTGGTCAGCATGGAGACCATCAGAGATATTGAATGGGCCACACACACCTGCACTCTTGGCTTTCAGGTTTTTGGTAAGTGGCTTCTCGCGCTTCTTCCTTCCATGTGTGTTCAGTTAAAAAAACTTGTGAGAGACAAACATTTTTGCAACTAGTTCCCAAAACCACTAAAGCGCTGTCATATAAATGGTCTTTGACTACTGTTTTGTTGTAGTTCCTAAAATCAGCAAAGCGCTTCTGTTGTATACTTTGTAAAAAAAAACAAAAAAATGGCAGCTCGGTCACCAGAACTTTACCGGTATAATAACAGTCAGTAATGCACTGTAAAAACAAAGACTGTAGATTTTACAGTAAAAAAAAAAATTCAGAATTTTAATGTAAAACTGACAGTGGTACCATTTTTTTTTATTTAAAGTAATTCACTGTAAAAACAGCCGTAGATTTTATGGTAAATTGGCAGCTCAACTGTCATAATGTTACTGTAAAATGACAGTGGTACCGTTTTTCCATTTACAGTAATGCACTATAAAAGAAACGACTGTAGATTTTATGGTAAAAAAGAACTGTCAGGTCAGTCGCCATAATCTTATTGTAAAATGATCAGTGTTTCAAATACAGTGTTGCACTGTAAAAACAAAGACTGTAGATTTTGCTGTAAAATACTGGCAGCTAAGTCGCCAGAATTTTACTGTAAAAATAGCAGTGATACCGTTTAGTTTTGTTTCCAGTAATTCGCAGTGAAAATTGCCTTAGATTTTACCAGAAAAAAAACTGGCAGGTCAATCGCCATAATTTTACTGTGAAATTAACAGTGGTGCCATTTTACAATTACAGTCACTGTAAAAACAAAGACTGGAGATTTTGCGGTAAAACACCAGCAACATAATCGCCAGAATTTTACCGTAAAAATATCAATGAAACTTTCTTCAATTCACAGTAATTCACTTTTAAAAAAAACAACAACTGGCACGTTAGTTGTCATAATTTCACCGTAAAAATAACAGTGGTACGTTTTTTATTTATTCTGTGTAAAATCCCCAGTAAAACTGTTCCATCAGGTATGTGGTCCGACGGCTCAGACGGCACCGACATCAATGCTGCCAGCAGGTCCAACGATAAAAGCCTTCTCGCTACCGGGGATGACTTTGGGAAGGTTCACCTCTTCTCATATCCCAGTTCTCAATTCAGGGTAACGTTCTGTTTTAAAATATCAATGCCAGTCTTTTTGAAAGGTGGCTCATGTAAAAAACAATGTTTTTGTTGGTTGTTCGCTTCAGGCTCCCAGCCATGTTTACGGTTGCCATAGCAGTCACGTGACCAACGTGAGCTTCCTGCATAACGACAGCTGCCTGGTGTCGACGGGAGGGAAGGACATGAGTGTGATGCAATGGAGGATAGTTTGAGTGACAAGACGGCACTTGCAGCTCGAAGCTGCGCCACGAGAGAACTGAACCAAGTGGAAATGCCTAAAAGGTGGATCTGGACTGAGGTGGACTAACATAGGGTTTTGTTTGTGGTTCTGCTTTCAGGTGCCACAAAGAGATGAACTTGGTGAGGTGTTGCTTAGTGTTTCTCCTTTTTTTTTTTTTGCATTGAATCACACTACATGTAAAAACTGTAATATACCAGTTAACACTTACATGGAACATATCCAACAACAAAAAGAACCAAAGGCTTACATTTTTCACTGAATTTGTGCAGTTGTGTACGCTTCTGACACAGCATTTGGACTAAAGGTTTGTGTGGACTGACTATAATCGATTGACATGCAAACTATATTGTCTCAACCCACTCAGGAAACCACTGGAATAATCACATTAATATGACGCTCAATAAAAGGCGCATAGTTTATTGGCAGACATGAACACTTCACACAACAAGGAGGTTATGATAACTGGATACTTGTAGATGATCCAGTTATGATTCAAGCCGACTGAAGTGAACAGGAGTAAAGGCTCCAAACGTATGTGCGGTAATAATTAGTGCATCAGTGTTTTTTTGCCATGAACAGTATCTTTCTGTTGAAGGGTGAGACCGTATCACTGTAACTGTCTGATGCGCACCATCAGTCCAGGCAAGATATTTAATTTGTCTTTTTATCCTTTAACCAGCTTGATAGCGGCTAGCGCAGAATTTAGTTGCGTCATCGAGCTTTTAGGAAACCACTCATGCTTCCATTCAACCCTGTGATCTGTTAGTTGATCTACTGTAAGCTAGCATTTCACACTGGGATGTTATTCTGATTGGAGTAAAAGATTGTGAGGGGAATGCTGTGAACTGGAATATGTCCTCCTGTACAATTACCACTGTACATTTAACTTTTGTCCTACACTAAAACCAAAATAAAAGCCCTAAGATTCTGTGTCAAAATTGTCAACACCCTTTGGCTCATGTTTTGTTGAATACATACATGGTTCATCAATTGTTTTTCTATTAAACACTTAAAGAGTGACACCATCAAAATCGAACACCATAAAAATGTTATTAAATCCCACAATAGTCCGGCAAATTGACCTTAAACTTCAGTTTGTGTGCGATCGTTTCCCCAAGTTTCAGTTATTTTGGTCACTTTGCATAAAAGTCATGTTTTTTGTTTTTTTTTACAAATCATGTTTCACGTGGGCAAACTTGTATACCGCTCCTCTTTGGGATTTCAAAATCAAGTCCCATAACTCACTGCACTTCTGAACGTAGTCAAAAATTCAGCTTTTTGATGAAGCATAACAATATTGAAAATTCCTCTGAAAATGTTCTTGCACCACAGCAGGCCTAATCAATTAGCGGCCCGAGTTTAGGTCCAAACTTGAGAAACAAACAATAAATTCCTAAAAACACTGAGTGCTCCTGTTGTAAAAAGGAACTTGGACCACTGTAAACACATTGGCAGACCCTTGCATTGACATTTTAACTAGGGATGTCCGATATTATCGGCCGATAAATGCGTTAAAATGTAATATCGGAAATTGACGGTATCGTTTTTTTTATTATCGGTATAGTTTCTTTTTATTTTTTTATTTTATTTTTTTAATTAAATCAACATAAAAAACACGAGATACACTTACAATTAGTGCACCAACCCAAAAAAACCTCCCTCCCCTATTTACACTCATTCACACAAAAGGGTTGTTTCTTTCTGTTATTAATATTCTGGTTCCTACATTATATATCAATATATATCAATACAGTCTGCAAGGGATACAGTCCGTAAGCACACATGATTGTGCGTGCTGCTGGTCCACTAATAGTACTAACCTTTAACAGTTAATTTTACTAATTTCCATTAATTACTAGTTTCTATGTAACTGTTTTTATATTGTTTTACTTTATTTTTTATTCAAGAAAACGTTTTTAATTTATTTATCTTATTTTATTAATTTTAAAAAACAAAAACCTTATCTTCACCATACCTGGTTGTCCTAATTAGGCATAAATAATGTGTTAATTCCACGACTGCATAAATCGGTTGATATCGGGATCAGTTGATATCAGTATCTGTAATTAAAGAGTTGGACAATATCGGGATATCGGCAAAAAGCCATTGTCGGACATCCCTAATTTTAACCTTGCTAGCAAACATAGGACACTAAACTTGTGATTTACATAACTGAGGTGTTCATCATGGCACCCCTTTAGGTTCTCTCCTTTTTAGCAGTTATTTGTGATTTATGAAACCAAGGTGTTGTTGTAACCTATTTACTTCAGATGGAGTCAGTAGTCATTTGTTCAAATTCTTTAGTTAAGATGTATTGTTCCTCAAGGTTCTATTTTAGGTCCTTTTTTTCATCATTTAGGCTATTCAACTGGTGGCCAGGAGTTAGTTCAAAGACTGTTGTGAGAGTTCACATTTTTACTTTTGGATTCTTAAAAACACCAGAGTGCTGTCATAGAGATAATTTTTTACTAGATGTTTTTGGAGAAGGTCCTTAAAAACTACAGAGAGCTCCTGGAACTCTGGCAAAATTAATAGATTGAAATCAGATGTCTACTGTAGAGGATACTGGTTCTCCAAAATATACAACATGACACTAATAAGAAGTCAGATCTAAGGTTTTTGGAAAATGAGACCCCAGAACTATTGAGTTAAATATCCCTGCAGTACAGTGTCTGATTTGTTGGCCTCTAAACAAAATACATGTTCTTCGTTGACCAAGACATGTTGGAGAAGACTATTGTTCCAAAAACTGCTCAGTGGCCTTGTGGTTAGAGTGTCCGCCCTGAAATCGGTAAGTCGTGAGTTTAAACCCCGTCCGAGTCATACCAAAGACATTAGAAATGGGACCCATTACCTCCCTGCTTGGCACTCAGCATCAAGGGTTGGAATTGGGGGGTTAAATCACCAAAATGATTCCTGAGCACGGCCGCTGCTGTTCACTGCTCCCCTCACCCCACCAGGGGATGGAACAAGGGGATGGGTCAAATGCAGAGGCTAATTTCACCTCACCTAGTGTGTGTGTGACTGTCAGTGGTACTTTAACTTTAACTTTAATATTTCAAGGACAAAGTTGGCTTGTATACCCTGAAAAAAAAAAGATCTATTCAAAATTTTTGAGTTCTCTTTTCTCAGGCATCACCCTGTCTGCTTGAACCCTCCGGGGGGTTTTTATTCCATGGATGATTTGAAACACTCTACTTTGTTGTGTGTTGTATGAACGCACTTGACATATGTAGAGCCAGAGTTTTCAAAGTGTGACACAGTCACCCTCTCCTCAGAGAATTGTATAGCGGTCACCCTCCAAAAAGGTGATTTACCCCAGATTTGGTTTATTATCTCATTGTAGGAGCTAAAAGTCAATTAATTTTGCCTGACATGACGGAAGTTAGCTTAGAAAGGTTTTCTTAATTTTCTTAGGCTGCTGCACCTATATTTTTTGTCACCACACACATTGGAAACCACTGGTCTACATTATGCTAAAGTTACCAAAATCATACTTTTTAAAATCTAATGTATGAAAATGTTGAATATTTTATCAGCATCAAGTCTATTGCCACTAGGGGTGTAAATATTTGGGCGTCTAACAATTTAATCCGATTCCGATTCCTGGGGTGACGATTCAATTCGATTCTCGATTCAAAACGATTATCTGTTCAAACCGATTCTCGCGATGTAATGTTGGGTATAATAATTATAATGGACATTTTTCAAAACAAATTACAGGTTAGAAAAGTTTATTTTTATTATATAGATATGACCTAAAAACATACTTTTAAAAATAGATTACAATAAAAAAAGAAAAGCATTTTTTTTTAAAATATGTATATTTTTTTATAGTTTCAAAAATCAATTATATATATATATATATATATATACACATTTTTCTTTATTTCTTTCTTTCTTTCTTTCTTTTTAATTTTTTTTAATGATCAATCAATTTAGTATTTGGATGAATAAGAATTGCGATTTAGATGTTTTTTTGGTTTATTGTCAACTATTCAGCAAACCCACTGTAACTCAAAATATGGGTAACCTTCTCTATTAATTAATAATATGTAATATTCAGCATGCTAATCATTCTGTAATTGAGAACTCGACCAGAACATGTTATAAAATAATTTACACAATATTTCAGCAAGCCAGGAAAATACCCCCACCCCCATATTCCTAAACTGATGTACTAGCATTTCTTTAGGTGCAAATATCACAGAATAACATTACAAAACATCTCTGACAAATCATGATCGTAATGTAAGACATTTTTATTTTGTTGTCAGGGTTTCCCCTAAATTGCCAAAATACCTGTGGCAGTGGGGGCGTGGTTAGGGGCGTGGTCGATATGACGTTATCGCATAATTTGCTATGATGCATATGTTCAAAAAAAGGCAAAAATAATATGGATATATATTTAAAACAAATCTGTTAAGTATAGTATTAGCATATATATTTTTTATATAATATCAGCACCCCCAAACAAACTGATCAGGAAAGCCAGCCAAACTATTGGTATGCATTTGGAGGCGTTTGTGTCAGTGAGGGATAGGAGGACACTGGACAAACTGCTCGCCATCATGGACAATCCTGCCCACCCACTCCACCAGACAATTGAGGGACAGCAGAGCTCATACTCCAGCAGGCTCCTGCAGCTTCGCTCCCACTGTGTTCGATTGAAGAACTCCTTCATTCCGCACTCCATCCAGCTGTATAATCACTCGCCATACAGCAATAGATATGTGTCTTTGTTTATAATGTATATTTTCGGTTTTATTTACCTATATTTGATCTATTTTTATATTTTTATGCTGCCTTTTTTTTGCTACAGCTGTACTGTTATCTTATAAATGGTCTTTTTTATATTATATATATATATATATATATATATATATATATATATATATATATATATATATATATATATATATATATATATATATATATATATATATATATATATATATATATATTTATTATATTTTTATTGTTATATACTGTATTATGGTACATTGTTGGTCTACTTTTTACCTATTGTTTTCACCCCCTTTTGTGCCCTTGTGTGCATGATCTTTTTCCCTCCTTTGCAACTGAGCTACTGTGTATAATAATTTCCCTTGTGGATCATTAAAGTTTGTCTAAGTCTAAGTCTTGTGTTGTTTTTATTGGCTGATGTCAACATTTTGTTTCTTTCCTCAATGTGCTTCTTGTTGAGAGCCGGGGAGTGAGAGGCTGAAGAGAGAGAGGCTGATTGATTGATTGATTGAAATTTGTATTAGTAGATTGCACAGTACAGTACATATTCCATATTCCGTACAATTGACCACTAAATGGTAACACCCGAATAAGTTTTTCAAATGTTTAAGTCGGGGTCCACGTTAATCAATTCATCGTAAATCGTGCGGGCGTGTTCAGGGTCTAATGCGTGCCTGTTGGCGGGTCTGTTGGTCACTCTCCAAGTAGGGGTACCACTGATTTCATATTAATACCATTTATTTTTCAAATATTTTCACAATCGATCCCAAAGATCGACGGGTTGGCGACCCTTAGATAAACGCCGATATTATCCAATACTTGTGTTTCTGCTGATATCGGACCAATATTCAATATCATTATTGATTCAGGCCACTCTACTTTATAACTTCATATTGTAATGCCATCTATTGCAAGAAAATGTAAGAAATGTGTCAAACTCCAATCAAATCAAAATATGACATACATGATTGCATTTGTCCGTTTACAGTCATATGCAAAATGTTGGACACTATCAATCAATCAATCAATCAATCAATCAATCAATGTTTACTTATATAGCCCTAAATCACGAGTGTCTCAAAGGGCTGCACAAGCCACAACGACATCCTCGGCTCAGATCCCACATCAGGGCAAGAAAAAACTCAACCCAATGGGATGACAATAAGAAACCTTGGAGGAGACTGCAGATGTGAGGACCCCACCCCCGGGCGACCGGTGCAATGGACGTCGAGTAGATCTAGCATAATATTGTGAGAGTCCAGTCCATAGTGGATCTAACATAATACTGAGAGTCCAGTCCATAGTGGGGCCAGCAGGAGATCATCTTGAGCGGAGACAAGTAACCAGCGCAGACACGTCCCCAACTGATGCACAGTTGGGACACCCCGTGTCCCGACTTTGGACAGCTAGCGAGGCTGGGAGAGAGGGGGGCAGAGCAGAAAAGAAACGGCAGATCAACTGGTCTAAAAGGGGGGGTCTACTCATTTCGGAAGTTCTTAATCTCACCATGGTTTGCTTACACGTACAACTTTCTCCGATGCCACAGAAAGACATCTTTTATGCCAATTCTTCTTTGTCTCATCTTGTCCACCAAACGTTTTATGCTGTGTTCCTAGAGCCAACACTGATGCAGTATTGTTGCGTGCAAAACAGCAGCAGGCGACTGTGGCCTGCGGACCGGTTCTAATACTAATCAAATATCATCCCGGGGGCCATAGATAATTCATTTGCGGGCCGGATCTGGCCCGCAGGCCTTGACTTTGACACCCCTGGATTAGAAGTAGACAGCCTGTCGTTTCCTTTAACTTGGACACACACATCTATACCTTTGCCAATTCCGAGCCAGTAATTTCCAGGTGTTATCTTCCCCTCTGAGAACCCTCCGTTTCACTAATGTTTTCCAATGTTGTAAAAATGTGTAGAATACATTTTACATTTCAACATTTCTGTCAACGAAGATTTGTGTCAGCCTGCGACACATAGTCATTTTGATAGTTGGCTTTTTGTTATGTACAGCGGGGGAAGGAGACAATACACTGGCAGGGATCAGTTCAATAGGTTTATTGAAACTGATGATGATGATGATGAGTTGGTGTGTGTATGCTACGGTACGTGAATGGTGCAAGATGATGTGTAGAATTTACAATGTAAATGTTACCAGGGGTTGTTGTATGTGCGTGTTGGATGAATCCTTCGTCAGACCAGAGGTGCCAGGCGAGAAGACAGTCCGTGGGCAAGCGAAAGGTCGGGGGCTGGAGAGAGGCGATGAGGTCCGTGTCCAAGCAGGGGTCAAGGATCGAGGGAGGCAGTCCAGAATCCGGTGGGAAGTCGAGGCACACAGTTCGATCACGGGAAACAAAGGGAACACTGCGGGGAACACAGAGGACATAAGACACGGGCACGGGGCATACTTGCCAACCCTTCCGATTTTCCCGGGAGACTCCCGAATTTCAGTGCCCCTCCCGAAAATCTCCCGGGGCAACCATTCTCCCGAATTTCTCCCGATTTCCACCCAATACAACAATATTGGGAGCGTGCCTTAAAGGCACTGCCTTAAGCGTCCTCTACAACCTGCCGTCACGTCCTCTTTTCCTCCATACAAACAGCGTGCCGGCCCAGTCACATAATATATGCGACTTTTACACACACATTAGAGAATGCAACGCATACTTGATCAACAGCCATACAGGTCACACTGAAGGTGGCCGTATAAACAACTTTAAAACTGTTACAAATATGCGCCACACTGTGAACCCACACCAAACAAGAATGACAAACACATTTCGGGAGAACATCTGCACCGTAACACAACATAAACACAACAGAACAAATACCCAGAACCCCTTGCATCACTAACTCTTCCGGGACGCTACAATATACACCCCCGCTACTACCAGGGACGACGTGGTGAAGTTGGTAGAGTGGCCGTGCCAGTAATCGGAAGGTTGCTGGTTACTGGGGTTCAATCCCCACCTTCTACCATCCTAGTCACGTCCGTTGTGTCCTTGGGCAAGACACCCCTTGCTCCTGATGGCTGCTGGTTAGCGCCTTGCATGGCAGCTCCCGCCATCAGTGTGTGAATGTATGTGTGAATGGGTGAATGTGGAAATACTGTCAAAGCGCTTTGAGTACCTTGAAGGTAGAAAAGCGCTATACAAGTATAACCCATTTATCATTTATTTACCAAACCCCGCCCCCCCATCTCCCGAATTCCGAGGTCTCAAGGTTGGCAAGTATGGCACGGGGAAAGCACAGAGAGAGCAAGAACGCGGATGCTTACTACGGAGAGTGAACTACGTTCCGGCACAGGATCTTCGGGTACGCTGGTCTTTATGCCGTCTGCCCTCATCAGACACAGGTGCGCTGATTGCAGACTGCTTGCAGGCGTGCGGGCGCGTGGCCACGATGCGGGAAGAGCATGCGCCGTGACACTATTATAGCTAATATAGACATTTACATCATGTGTTGGCTTCATTATAAGACCTGTATAAGGCTATTATTTTTTGTGACTCCAGACATATATATATATATATTTTTTTTTTGGTTCAATATGGCTCCTTCAACTGCGATGAGGTAGCGACTTGTCCAGGGTGTACACCGCCTTCCGCCCAAATTCAGCTGAGATAGGCTCCAGCACCCCCCGCAACCCCAAAAGGGACAAGCGGTAGAAAATGGATGGATGGATGGATGGCTCCTTCAACTGTGATGAGGTAGCGACTTGTCCAGGGTGTACACCACCTTCCGCCCGAATTCAGCTGAGATAGGCCCCAGCACCCCCCCGCAACCCCAAAAGGGACAAGCGGTAAAAAATGGATGGATGGATGGCTCTTTCAACATTTTGGGTCACCGACCTCCACATTAGGGAAGATACAGTACAGTAAGAGTGTCCTTTCCCAGCTGCAGTTACGCCTCTTCGCCGCACGTTGGCAGCATTGAGCCGCCACCGCCTCCTGGCGCCGCATTACAACATTGTCCAATCTCTCCGCCTCGCGCCACAGACAACAATCGGAATGGGAAGGGAAATATGGCGTGAAGGAGGCGGCCACTAACTACCGCCGTTACCCTCCCACACCCCCTTCTTCCACCGAGCTACTATCCCGTGTGGGAGAAGCGAAGCGAAGGACGAGAAACAACATGGATGTAAGGACACGCCGCGGCGCACGTTTAGAGCCGAGACGCCGGAGCACAAAGCGGATGGGAGAGAAAGCCTAGCTTGAAACACGCCTCATCATCTTCCGATATCCTCCTTCAAAATACGTGTTTTTTTTTTACCTCCACATCCAGCTGGCTCCTTCCCTTTTTTATTTTGATATCTAGTTTAGTTCAATCAGTGGAATCACGACGATTAGCCTCCCTCGCAGTGTCGTCGTGTGAAGAAAAAGACGGCAACATGAGGTAAGCTAGTCCCCGGCGCCCTATTTGACGCGCCATATCTCATTTACTGATGAATTGATGTCAATATCACCACTAAACCCTTCTAGCCTCTTCATCTACACTACAGGGTTCCCTATAAGGGTAGCGCACCCACTCCCAGGACCCTAATATCTATTCACTGTTTGCTCCTTTAGCAGTGTTCTATTGTGTTCTATAGCCGGACACCGCCCCATTCGGCTTGATGCAGGATTAAAGCCAGGTTAGGGTTGTCATGGAAACGACAGCATCATTTCTTCCTGCGCTGACGATGCACCAGGTGGTATGTCGGTGGAGGGAGAAGGAACAGGAGAAGCATGCAAGAAGCAGAGAAGGAGGAGACTGTTTATTCTGGGGGTTGCCAGGCAGGTTAGAGAGGCAGTCGCCCAATGACACACTCATCTTCTAGTTGACACAATATGTCTGCCACCCCCTCGTAAATCCATATTCTATATTTGAGCATATGGGTTCTTCTTGCTTATGTTGGTATGCTGCAAGGAAGCAGGCCCCAAAGCTCCAGCGCTGCTATTTATATTTCCCTCTAGTAGTTTGACCCCTCCGTGTCTCCGTACATGCTGCATGCACTTTACGCTTGTATGGCTTCTGATTCATCCTGACAGCTCTGATGTAGTGTTTTCATTGTGTGTGTGTGTGTTCGTGTGCGTGGGTGACCCTTCAAGGGGATACCAAAGTGTGAACTGTGAACATTCCAAATGTCATTTCATTTGGAAAACAGGCCAAAATGTTTGCAAAATAACGTTAAAGGCCCACTGAAACCCACTACTAGCGACCACGCAGTCTGATAGTTTATATATCAATGATGAAATCTTAACATTGCAACACATGCCAATACGGCCGGGTTAGCTTACTAAAGTGCAATTTTAAATTTTGCGCCGAAATATCCTGCTGAAAACGTTTCGGTATGATGACGCCTGCGCGTGACGTCACGGATTGTAAAGGACATTTTGGGACAGCATGGTGGCCAGCTATTAAGTCGTCTTGTTTTCATCGCAAAATTCCACGGTATTCCGGACATCTGTGTTAGTGAATCTTTTGCAATTTGTTCAATGAACAATGGAGACAGCAAAGAAGAAAGCTGTAGGTGGGAAGCGGTGTATTGCGGCAGGTGTTGTGCCGGATAACGCACCCCCGCCGTAGAATGCACCCCCTGACTGTTGTGCCGGATAACACAGCCGGTGTTTCATTGTTTACATTCCCGGAAGATGACAGTCAAGCTTTACCATTGGCCTGTGGAGAACTGGGACAACAGAGACTCTTACCAGGAGGACTTTGAGTTGGATGCGCAGACGCGGTACTGTGAGTACGCATGCAGCTGCGGCTTCCAAACATTTGATCGCTTGCCCGTACGTGCGTGCCGCTATGTGCATGTCACGTACGTAACTTTGGGGACTTTGGGGAAATATATGTGCTGTATGAACTTTGGGGAGGTGAACGGTACTTTGGGCTGTGGGATTGAGTGTGTTGTGCAGGTGTTTGAGTTTTATTGGCGGGTTATATGGATGGGAGGGGGTAGGTGTTTGTTATGCGGGATTAATTTGTGGCATATTAAATATAAGCCTGGTTATGTTGTGGCTAATAGAGTATATATATGTCTTGTGTTTATTTACTGTTTTAGTCATTCCCAGCTGAATATCAGGTCCCACCCGCCTCTCACAGCATCTTCCCTATCTGAATCGCTCCCACTGCCCTCTAGTCCTTCACTCTCACTTTCCTCATCCACAAATCTTTCATCCTCGCTCAAATTAATGGGGAAATCGTCGCTTTCTCGGTCCGAATCGCTCTCGCTGCTGGTGGCCATGATTGTAAACAATGTGCAGATGTGAGGAGCTCCACAACCGGTGACGTCACGCGCATATCGTCTGCTACTTCCGGTACAGGCAAGGCTTTTTTATCAGCGACCAAAAGTTGCAAACTTTATCGTCGATGTTCTCTACTAAATCCTTTCAGCAAAAATATGGCAATATCGCGAAATGATCAAGTATGACACATAGAATGGACCTGCTATCCCCGTTTAAATAAGAAAATCGCATTTCAGTAGGCCTTTGAGGTAAAAGTAAAAAGGGTTGCATCATGGGCAATTAGACAAAGACAACATCCAGTGGGAAACACTGTCTGAAATATAGT
This sequence comes from Nerophis lumbriciformis, assembly GCF_033978685.3. NCBI lineage: Eukaryota > Metazoa > Chordata > Actinopteri > Syngnathiformes > Syngnathidae > Nerophis > Nerophis lumbriciformis. Next base: position 17,932,034 of record NC_084555.2, on the reverse strand, counting down.
GTCAAGTAGGGCTGGGCGACATGGCCTTTTATTGATATCTCAATATTTTTAGGCCATGTCACGATACACGATATATATCTCAATATTTTTGCCTTAGCCTTGAATGAACACTTGATGCATATAATCACAGCAGTATGATGATTCTATGTGTCTACATTAAAACATTCTTGTTCATACTGCATTAATATATGCTCATTTTAAACTTTCATGCAGAGAGGTTAATCACAACTAAGTCAATTTACCAAAACTGTATTTATTAAACAATTATTAAGCAGTGGCACAAACATTCATGTCATTTCAAAACAGAAAGTGCAAGATTGTCAGAGACATTTTAAAACAAGCTATGAGTGCACTTTTGTGCATGATGTCACTAAGATGACATATCAAAACAACACTAAATTAAAGTTCACTTTTTGTACAGAACGCCACTACAATAGTTTAAAACAAATAAAGTGCACGTTTGTGCATGATGTCACACAAGATATTTCAATAACTGTCAAATAAAAATGAGCTGCATAATAGGAAATCAAATAGTGTATGTTCTTCGCTATGTGGTAGGTTCCTGTGGACGTTATCTCCTGTTGTTGACTATTTTTTTCATCCGGTGTTGATGTGGAAATGGTTGCTAGGGCATTTTGTGGGTGTGGCACCGAACGGAGATGTTGACATGCAGAGTTTCAAGCACTCTTTATTCTCTAGCGGGTGACTTTTCAAATGATGCTACAAATTAGCAGTAATGCTACTTTTTGTAGCAACGCATTTGCGGCATACTTGACATATTATGGTTGTCTGTTCAAAATCGTAATTGATAGCTGCACAGTAAGTACTTTTCCATGTCTGATTTCTTAAATAGTTTGGTTCTTTGTATTTTCACACACATATATGTGAAGTCCCAGTGTTCATGCACACGCTCTAATGTAGGGTTGTACGGTATACCGGTATTAGTATAGTACCGCGATACTAATGAATCATATTCGGTACTATACCGCCTCTGAAAAGTACTGGTCCGCCACCCCCCCCGCCCCCCTCCGCGCCCCTGTCGTCGTCACGTCGTGTCATTGCTGGTTGTTCGAGCAGAGGAGCATGTTCGGCAGCGCACAATCACAGAGTACTTACAAACAGACAATGTGTGTAGACAGAAAAGGGAGAACGGACGCATTTTGGCTTAAAAACTAAAGATAAAGGTGAAGTTATAACACTGAAACACCCTCAGGAAGAGGTGCTTTAAGACATGGCTAGCTAGCCAGCGGCTAAAGTCCAGCCGCTGTCGGCAGTGTTTTAGCTACTTGTAAATCACTAATCCTGGCCTCCATGGTGACAAATAAAGTATGTTTCTTACAAGTATCCTCCCTGCAGGACGAGGAATAACTAAACATGCTTCACTACACACCGTAGCTCACCAGCGTCAAAATGTAAACAAACGCCATTGGTGGATTTACACCTAACATCCACTGTGATGATACCAAGTACAGTAGCGTATCTAGTCGATACTACTGTGATTACATCGATATTTTTTGGCATCACATTTTCTTTTGTTTTTTTAACATTTATGTTATGTTTATAAACTCAGGAAATATGTCCCTGGACAAATGAGGACTTTGAATATGACCGATGTATGATCCTGTAACGACTTGGTATTGGATTGATACCCAAATTTGTGGTATCATCCAAAACTAATGTAAAGTATCAAACAACAGAAGAATAAATGATTATTACATTTTAACCGAAGTGTAGATAAAACATGTTAAAAGAGAAAGTAAGCAGATCCATCCATCCATCCATTTTCTACCGCTTATTCCCTTCGGGGTCGCGGGGGGCGCTGTAGCCTATCTCAGCTACAATCGGGCGGAAGGCGATACACCCTGGACAAGTCGCTATCTCATCGCAGGGCCACAGAGATAGACAGACAACATTCACACTCACATTCACACACTAGGGACCATCATACCAAAGACTATAAAAATGGGACCCATTACCTCCCTGCTTGGCACTCAGCATCAAGGGTTGGAACTGGGGGTTAAATCACCAAAAATGATTCCCGGGCGCGGCCACCGCTGCTGCCCACTGCTCCCCTCACCTCCCAGGGGGTGATCAAGGGTGATGGGTCAAATGCAGAGAATAATTCCGCCACACCTAGTGTGTGTGTGACAATCATTGGTACTTTAACTTTAATTTAGTGTTGCCAATCAACCTATCCCCAGGTGCATGTCTTTGGAAGTGGGAGGAAGCCGGAGATATTAACAGTAAATGAACAAGTAGATTAATAATTCATTTTTGTACCACTGAATCTAATCCTTAATCATTTTGACAAAATAATAGAATGATAAATGACACAATATGTTACTGCATATGTCAGCAGCTAAATTAGGAGCCTTTGTTTGCTTACTTACTACTAAGAGACAAGTTGTCTTGTATGTTCACTATTTTATTTAAGGACAAACTTGCAATAAAAAAAACATAGGTTTAATGTACCGTAAGATTTTTTGTTAAAGGGGAACATTATCACAATTTCAGAATGGTTAAAACCATTAAAAATCAGTTCCCAGTGGCTTATTATATTTTTTTCAAAATTTTACCCGTCACGCAATATCCCTAAAAAAAGCTTCAAAGTGCCTGATTTTAACCATCGTTATAAACACCCGTCCATTTTCCTGTGACGTCACATAATGAAGCCAACACAAACAAACATGGCGGAAAGAACAGCAAGCTATAGCGACATTAGCTCGGATTCAGACTCGGATTTCAGCGGCTTAAGCGATTCAACAGATTACGAATGTATTGAAACGGATGGTTGTAGTGTGGAGGCAGGTAGCGAAAACGAAATTGAAGAAGAAACTGAAGCTATTGAGCCATATCGGTTTGAACCGCATGCAAGCGAAACCGACGAAAACGACACGACAGCCAGCGACACGGGAGAAAGCAAGGACGAATTCGGCGATCGCCTTCTAACCAACGATTGGTATGTGTTTGTTTGGCATTAAAGGAAACTAACAACTATGAACTAGGTTTACAGCATATGAAATACATTTAGCAACAACATGCACTTTGAGAGTGCATGTTTTAGCTCAATTTTCATCAATTAATATATTCTGTAGACATACCCTCATGTCAACAGGCCAGGAAAGCTAGGGTCAATATTCTTCTCTTGATCATCTTCGGGACGGTGTGAGCCAAGACATCCAGGGGGGTTTAGCTCGCTCGTCTGCGGGAACAAACTGCTGCCATTGCTTGCTGTGCTACCGAGGTCCTTTGTCCCTGAATTGCTCACACACTCCGGCAGATTCAATGGGGGTCTGGCGGCAGATTTCTTTGACTTTATCGTTGGAAATGCATCTGCTTTGAGTGTCGCAGGATATTCACACTTTCTTGCCATCTCTGTCGTAGCATAGCTTTCGTCGGTAAAGTGTGCGGAACAAACGTCCAATTTCTTGCCACTTTCGCATCGTTGGGCCACTGGTGCAACTTGAATCCGTCCCTGTTCGTGTTGTTACACCCTCCGACAACACACCGACGAGGCATGATGTCTCCAAGGTACGGAAAACAGTCAAAAAAACGGAAAATAACAGAGCTGATTTGACTCGGTGTTTGAGAAAATGGCGGATTGCTTACCGATGTGACGTCACGTTGTGACGTCATCGCTCCGAGAGCTAATATTAGAAAGGCGTTTAATTAGCCAAAATCCACCCATTTAGAGTTCGGAAATCGGTTAAAAAAATATATGGTCTTTTTTTCTGCAACATCAAGGTATATATTGACGCTTACATAGGTCTGGTGATAATGTTCCCCTTTAAAATAAACCTGTAATGCAATTTTTTGTGGTCCCCTTTATTTAGAAAATTACCGAAAAGTATCGAAATAATTTTGGTACCGGTACCAAAATATTGATATCGGGACAACACTACTGTAATGTGACTATTAGTCCTACGCTGTGTACTTCCCGTAAACTGGAGGGTGCCTATTTCATGTTAATGCTGATTAATGTATTGTTTTACCGGTCGACCTATGACATCACACCAAAACAAGGCATCTTAGTGGCTCCTTACAAGTCAACAGCCAAGATCTGTTGCACCTGAAATCCGCCGCAATGACGGCACAGATTACAAAATATTACGTCTCTAATAGCTACGCTGATGTTAAATAGCAGACAGCATCAAAAAATGATCTTAGATTGTGCTACGGACATGAGGCTGCTATCAAGAATGTATTGGAGTGGATGCAGGTTTGAGAAAAACAAAGGGAGAGAGTTTAAAAAAAAAAAATTTTGGATGGAGAATCATGGAAACAAAACTTTCGTATTTCTCAGAGTTTATTCAGAAGACTGTGTGGATTGATGGAAGAAGTTTTAAATCGGAACGAAAAGACAGTTTGTGCCCCAGCCAATACTGTTCCAGATGAAGGTTGTTATTGTTCTGTACAAGCTTGCCAAATGTGTGGAATACAGACTTATTGTTAGTCAGTTTGGTGTGCACAAATTCAGCGTGAACAGGTTTGTGTACGCTTTCTTCTTTGACTTTAATATACCTGCATCATTCCCTTCCATCTCATTTGTAGTTCGTCGAGAATATGTTTGAAGCCGACATTTTACATTTTCTTAGCCACCGTCTTAAATAAATTTGTTTATTTTCTTCCTCCATCGATGCAGTTCAAAATGTTCCGTCCTTTTAATTCGTGAAGCAAATAAACAGTCTCCACTTTACTCCAGTTGTTGCCCGTTGTCTTGATTGAACGGGAGTCGCTTTCGGGTTATATCCCGTGCGTTTAGACTGGCGCATGCGCGATACGAAGGGTCCCCCCTGACCGCACACAATCACATTATCTAGGTGTGTTAGTCCGGTCTCTTAAAAGCCAAACTTGATCAGATTGAGGTGTTTCCATCGGATGTAGAATTATTCTTTAGAGCCAAATTATTTGAGAAATCATACTAATTTAGTGCATGGACACGTAGTCTTTCATTAACCCACGGTACAACTAGCGTTATGAATTATTTCTGATGATGCAGTGTTGGATCCATATCGTAAATCACATTTTTGGTGAAAAAATCAGGGATTTAGGCCATATCGCCCGGGCCTACGTGAACTAAACCCTTTTTAAGGGCTTTAGAACAGTGTTTCTTAACCATAGGCCCGGGGCCAATTTTTGGGCCGCGAGCGCCCCCTAGAGGGCCGGCAAAAATATCTGTTTCTCAGTTGTGGTCCGTTGTAATACATTTTACACCACTTATGGCAAAAAGACTATCTCAAACAAACAGAAGAAGTCAGCAGCTAAAGTCATAGAGAAGTTTCTTAGGCGCCAAAATTGGACAGTTAAAAATGTTAGAATAAAACTTAAAAAATATACTTGTACACTTAATAGATGTTTAAATGTGTCAATATTTTGACTCTGGAACAACCCTTTCCATGTTTATTGTTTCATATGGGGGTAATTTAGTAATTTGACCAAATACCCAGTAATAGTACTAGTAGCAGGGAGGCACAGATTTGCACAAAAGTAGAGAGGGGTCCCCCACATCTGCGGTCCCCTCCAAGGTTTCTCATTGTAATCCCATTGGGTTGAGTTTTTTCTTGCCCTGATGTGGGATCTGAGCCGAGGATGTCGTTGTGGCTTGTGCAGCCCTTTGAGACACTTGTGATTTAGGGCTATATAAATGAACTTTGATTGATTGATTGATTGATTGATTTGAGACGTGCCAATCCTTTGGCCACCAATAGTATATAGTAGTTTTTGCTTTGGTTCAGTTATTGTCCTATTGACTTTGTTGAATGATTTTATGAATGATATTCTGCTGATATTGTTAAACTGCCACAAGCACTCACCATTAATAAATAGAAACATTTACAGCTAATACATATGATCAATATCGGTATTGGTGTCAGACGATCTCACCCATGGATGATCGGTATTGAAATCGGCAGCTTAATACCCTGATCGAAACATCCCTACATCAATGTATGAATTCCACAGTCCCACCCATTGTAAATATGACCTAACTAGGGGTGAGTAAATGGTATTAATGATAACTCTGGTTAAACTTCAAACGGTTAGTATTAGTGTTTTAAACAAAAATTTGCGAAAAACCATGATTGATAGCCGTACCTTGATTAACTCACAGACCGACCAGTGCTAGCTCTTTAGCTAGCTTAAATGCTAACTTGAAAACAAGACACATTAGCGAAACATTAAGAAACAACAAAATACCACAAACTAAACTTGTATTGTTCTCTGAGTAACTAAGCTATTCAACGGTGCACATCAAATCTACAGGCTGTGCTCTCTTCAAAAAGACTAACCGATCTACATTCAGAGGAATGTGACGTTAAACAGATTTTTTATTTTTTTTACAAAGACAACTGTCTACAACAGAAAGTGAACTTGTGTGACGTCACATAAACTGGACGTGAAGCAAAGTGAAGAATTTGCCTTTATCAATAAGAAAAAAATCGAAATCGTTTACAAATTAACATGGTAAATAATCCAGAACAATATTTCATGTTTCTTCTGCCTAGAGTTTCGGTTTCATAATACACCCTATGGTGCAACCTGGACACATCATCAGTGATTCTCCCGGGGTCATAGGGTGTTTCGGGTCTTAATCAAACACCCTCTCCCGGGCGACCCAGCCAAGGGTGATAAGTCCCTCGACTTGTGTCCAGGTAGCGCTCCACGCCACGCGTCCCCCCCTCCGACGGTCTGCCCCGGGGTTGCGCCGGTGGTGCTTGGAGATTCCAGGCACTGTGGGGAGTGTCCGGGCCTGGTTCCTCCTCCGTCTCATCAGGGCCGTACAAGGTACTGGCCCTGTGCCTTGCACCACGGGTTTCCTCAGGCAGCCTATCTTGGTCTTATGTGTCTTCAGGGTTTTTCGCAGCGTTATATGGGTGCTCCGTTGCGGGAGCTGCAGCTTGGGATGCTACCCCTCCCTGCCCCGGTTGCCGTCTTTCCGGGCTGTCAACTGTCTCTCCAGTTGTCACCACTCTTTCGGGGTTGTCATCCAGCCTCTTCCTGGAAGTCAATGGCGATGCCATACTGGATCGGTTTCATAATACACCTTACGGTGCACCCTGGACACATCATCAGTGATTCTCCCGGGGTCATAGGGTTTTTCGGGTCTTAATCAAACACCCTCTCTCGGGCGACCCAGCCGAGGGTGATCAGTCCCTCGACTTGTGTCCAGGTAGCGCTCCAAAGTATTTTGTGTGTCAATTTATTATAGTTGGTTTAAAGATTTCCGTGTGTGTATAAATACGTTGATGAGCACAGTCAACAATACGGCGATAATAATGATAACCGTGGTAATTTTGGTTACAAAAACTGTGGTATGTAATTTTCATATCGTTTCATCTCTAATAGAGTTTCATACATGCAAACCAGCAGGCAAAACAACTTCTAACCAGAGCTTTTCTTCTGGTCACTCTTTCACACACAGAAAAGTGACACCTGTGGACAGAGAGTTTTAATGATGACGACAGTTTGTCCATGGAGCAGATGAATTCAATTTACACCACAGTTTCCTAAGGGAAGAACATAGGTCTGAAATTAGCGTCCACCTTTGAGGTTAGAAGATGTCACAAATAGCAACTCTGAAGTTGAAAAAGCCCTGCAAGCGTTCATATTCAGATTTTCTTGTCACTTTTGCCCCAGGAAGATTAAAAGAAAACTAGGCAAACTGCTGCAAGATCAATTTATGTCCGTCGGATCATTTGTTCAACATGACTGCCTTCTTTTGCAGCGCTGATGGAAGTGTCCGTCCACGAGTTATTTTAAGTCGGCTGATGAGAGTGCTTTTATTGTGCTGTGGTTATTCTATTTTCTTGTCAGACTGGCCGCTTTCATTCGCTTGGCTACATACTTGACTGTGTGTGTGAGAGTGAAATGGTGCGAGAAGGCTAAAAAAGTGAGTCGTCCGTCCTGTTCTATTAATGCAGGATGACCGCCGCAGTGACTCACAGCAGGAAAGGTAGGAGCAGCCAGTGTAGCCAGTGGGAGGTAAAATGCTGACTCGTGCGTCTCACTGCCGGATGCTGAGCAGAAATACTACCCCCACGCTTTCATTGACCCGTTTCTGTATTTGTTCAACATGATATTCAAGGGGAAATAATTCATTTTAAACATGAATGTGACTTCAATTCTTATTTTTTAGTCTGTAAACATTAAAACACATTGTCAAATTAATTCCTGTTTAAAGACCATTTTACTGTTAAATGTTGCTTGGACGAAGTAATAGTAGCATATAGGAATGTAACAATATGAACATTTCATATCACGGTTAAATGTTAGTTAGTTTAGTTAGTTTAGTCTTTATTTGAAGGGACAATGCACAGAAACATTAAGCTCAAAGACAGATATGTTCTGTACCAGATTATAGCTAAATAGCTCATTTCCATCTGCAGTTCCTGACTACCTAAATTAAAGGGATACAAAAATCATGCAATAAAATTATGACAATAAAATCATACACAAGTATTAAGAAAAAAGTCATAAAATGCCCTTTCATGGACACATACTTAGTATACAATACAACCACACCTCATTTACATCATCACACAAAGACAATACATGCTCTTGTGACCAAAATGATTACTGCAATCATTATTGTCACTATATTGTTGATCGTTGAATCTGCTCACAAAGTACTTTTAAACACACTAAACATCTTTTAACCAAATTTTATTTGTATTTTCTTTAAATAAAAATATGCACAAACAAGTAAATAAACAGACACACAATGTATTTTGCATGGCAAAAGAAACATAAAATGTTTTTTTATTGTTTCTTAAGAGCCATATAATTATTTGAATGTTTAAATGTTGATTTTTGTACGTTTTAAAGGAAAAACACGGTAATGCGTCTTGTATGCATGTTAGCATTTAAGTTAGTTACCACGTTGTAGTTTTAATTTGAAACAGTAATACTAACTAAGTTTTATCAATCATTACATCCCTAAAACCAAATCATCAAGTCCTGGTCCACCAAATTCTTCCTACTAAAAAAAGGAGCTCGTTTTGTTGAAATACTGTAAAATTTGAGAGTCAAAGAGGTCATTTGTATTTAAAAAAGGTCAGCTTATGTTGACATGTTTTATCAGAGTGTTTAAATATGTTTATTTTCCTACGTTTTGAAGGCGACATATTATGCAAAACTAACTTTTCTTACCTATTGGTACCTGTTTTCTGTGTACTTAGGATCTGCATAAGTCCCGAAAATTTAAATTCAAACCATGGAGGCATGGCAGAGATAATTGTAAAACAATCTTGCCTTACTTCATACTTCCTCCAAACAAGCCGTTTGAAATTTGCACAACCTGTGATGTTTTTCCTACCTCTGACGTCAGCGGATTATCCATATATGGTGAGAATTTACAACACTTGCTTTGCGCAAGTCCGCCATTGTAGTCCAACGTTGTAGTAAATAAGCTCCTTCTTTTTCGCTATCCTTTTGTTGTGGGGTAGACTGGCTCGCACATGGAGACGCATCCTCCACTGTTGTCATTTCTAATACAGAATTAGCGTATAGTTGTAACTTATATCTGTCACTACACTCAATACAGAAGCTCTAAAAGCTAAAACAAAGATGACAAAACACTGCATCCTGAAGAGATGGTCAGAAAACGGTCTGTAAAACATAATCTATGCAACATTTTGACCAAAGAACAACAATCACATGTTATGTAGACCACAAGGAAGTGTTTTAAATGTAAAAAAATACATACTATGACCCCTATATAGTGGAAATATGTTAATGTGCCTTGTATTCCTGTAAGTGTTGAAGCTCGTTAGCGCTCTAGTTTACTTCTCTAGTAGATGAACAGGATGACCGTTCCGTGAGTTTATCAAAGTGCTATTATTAATCACGGTTTTGCGATAATTTGGATATGAAATGATAATACTAACTGAACTGTCTGTAGTTTTACCGTAGTTTATCATTTATAACGGTTATCAATACGGTCAACAGTTTGCTGTCTAGCAGACCTCCACCTCTGCTCAACAAAGCAACATTACTCAATGTGGCCTGGAAACAGGAGTTCGGGACAACCAAAGAGAGATTCTCTTTTACAAATGTAATTAATCAAGGCACGCAGACTATTTAATCACATATTCTTTTCATATGGTCCCATCTTTGCCTTGTCACTTTTTGTTAGGCAGAGTTTATTTGTCATGTAACAGTATTGCTCACTTGGCTGATTTACTCACCAACTGATTCGCCTACATTTTGGAGGTACTGTAAATGTGGGTGTTCCAAATCGTGTTAGAATTGTGTCTATGAATGTTCTCATTCATCCAGGTCATTGTAATCTCAGGGCATTCAATCAATCACAACTGGACTGTTTGGTTTGTCTTAAAAGACGTTTCACCTCATTCATGTAGTCTTCATCAGTTCATGTTCATAGACTTAGATTGGTCAGACCTAGTCTAGATTTATATCTATAACAGTGGTTCTTAACCTTGTTGGAGGCACTGAACCCCACCAGTTTCATATGCCCCTTCACCAAACCCTTCTTTAGTGAAAAATAAAATGTTTTTTTTTCAAATTCAAGACCAAGTTATGTTTTTTTACTGGTGCACAAAATGGACCGTGCATGAACATCACTTTGTTCAAAGAACAACACAAACACAGTGCATGAACTCACAAAAAATTACGCACCTGCAAATCAGATGGAAAATTAAGAGGGACAATTGTTTGGGGGTATCCATAATACATCGATAGGGAGAAGTTTTTATTTACACGATGAGTTGGGTGTGTCTTGACCTCAGCGGCGGAGGCTCTGCCGAACCCCTGAGGCCGACTCACCGAACCCCTAGGGTTCGATCGAACCCAGGTTAAGAACCACTGATCTATAAGCATGAACTGATGAAGCCTACTTGGATAAGAGGCAAAATGTCTTCTAAGACGAACCACACAGTCCAGTTGCGATCGATTGAATGCCCTGAGATTACAATGACGTGGATGAATGAGAACATCCATAGACAAGTTTCACAATATGTTGTAAATTCTCATAATCCTATAGTGGATTCTATTGTTTATATACACACACTTCAGCTCACAAGCAAAGAAGCTTAGCTGTTTAAGTTTGCCTCAGACAGATGGACCCCCGCTGAACTTGAATAAAGCTACTAAACTCCAAACCTGGTAATGCCTTTTTGGCACGGCACCGTCTTTGATATTTGTCCATCGGCAAAAACATGACCTATGCAGTGCTTTTTCTAGTACTTGATACTAGCTGATACCATATAGGTGATGAACACCCTGTTTGAAATGACAAGCATACCCCGTTTTTGGAAATTGTATTATTAAACAGTGGCACCTCAGTTTTCTTTAGTAACTCGTTCTAAAAGGTCGGATGAGGAAGGAATCGTACATAAACCGAATACAAAAACCGAATACATTTTTCATATAAAAAACTAATGCAAATCTAATTTATCCAGACCCCCCAAATTTTAACACAAAACACACAAAGATGTGAACAACGCACTGACAGCGCAGGGAGCTCAGTGCTCTGAAAGGAGAGAGACACAGTTGTTCATCGTTTTGTGTGTGTTTTATTAACAAAAAAAACATACCCACACATAGGGCTGGGCGATATGGACCAAAACGGAAATCTCTGTCTTTTTAGGCTGAATAGGGCTATACGGTATATACCGGTATCTGAAACACAACCTGCAAAGTGCTTAAGGTTGCTTAAGTGTTTTATGGCAAGATATTCAGTGTTGAGAGTACGCAACTAGATTATTTGTATTGTAAGTAGTAACATAACGTGTTGTTTATTCTTATGAAGTAATTAGTTAGCCGTTACTATGTCAAAGCAGTTTTCTTTAATATTGTTGATTAACGTTGGGTTTATAGCCTCACGCTTGTGCGCGGGGATAGATGGAGCTTCTACTCACTCACTGCGGTGAAGGCTGCTGGCTGTTCAGCTTGAAATTACTCTTCAGCCACCTTGCTGCTATACTAGGTTAGTCAGCTCGGCTATGGAGAGAGGCACTTTTAAGCCGCGGAGTAGCTAGACATTTGACACACCGAGCGAGCAGCAGAGAGGAGCTATCGCTAGCTGCTGTGCTAAATCGCTAACAGAAATTAACAACATAAACAGATGAGATAAATGATAAAGCCGCAACAAGGAGAAATATAGGTTCTCAAGCAATTTGGTGTATGTATAAATAAAGCTGTAGTCACTCACTCAATAGCCAAATGCAGTCGGTGACCAAAGCATTGCATCACTCGGGAGTCGAGAAGTCGGCACTGGAGCCGCCATATTATTTTGAAAGTTTGTTGTGTGGCGTCATTGTGCATCGGAGAAGCCGACGTAAACACAAAAGGAGCAGGGTTGAGTCAAAGGTAATGCCCTGTGCTGCGGCCATCAGGCTGTAACAAAGACACATCAAAAGATATGGCAGTATTGTCTCAAATATATATCTCTTTCTAAATTATACCGGTATACCGCCTAGTCCTACCCACACATAATTAATATGATAAAAGGATTCCCTGGCTTGAATCAGTCTATAGTGTAAATATTTTACAAAAACGACTATCCATTCTTTACATAGACAGACACCAATGCGTAGGAGTTTTTGTTTGGACACTCTTTTCTGTAAAATGATACGTGGGTAAATTGACTAATTGATGCTGTATGATAACCAAGTCGGCATATGAAAACCGAATCATAGGAAAAGTGGGGTGTACAAAAACCGAGATACCACTGTACCCCAGTCTCGCGGCCCGTTTTTTTGCTGCCCTCAGTCTCCTCTTGGATACATTTTTTTTTCTTTGACGATGGACAATTTTGAAATGGCAATAATGAACACACATGCTAACATTAACATACCCTCTTGTTGCGCCTTAGCTTTGCATGCTTTGGTATGATAATACACAGGCTCTACTTCACTGAAACGGTCTGTTTTCTTGCTGCCCTCAGTCTCCTCTTAGATACAATTATTTTGCTTTGAGAATGCACAACTTTAAAATGGCAAAAATAAAATATACATGTTAACGTTAACCTCTTAAATATAAGTATTCTTCTTACTCACATGCCAAGGAGTAAGATACAGGAGACCCTCGTTCTCTATTGTTGTTATAGGGTAGAAATCTATGGAACGAAAGTGTCACATGAATGATGTTACTCTTTATAATGCATAGTCTGCTTGATCATTTTCAGTTACAGTCATTAAGGAAACCAGCACAAAGATCTCATGCGCTCTCGCGCTGATGGCAGCTGATCTGGATGAATCCCTTATTTGTGACTACTGTGGAATCTGTTTAACCCATTTATGCTGCAGAAAAGTAAATGTGCGTGCGCGTGCGTGGGGTGATGTATATAAGCTGTTATGTCTATCCGGTGGAAATGATTCCCCGGAGGCTGAAAGACGGCACTCCTCTCAAAGACACAGAGCGAGGTGACTGGTCTACGCCTGGTCACATGTTTCTTCTATCTCTCCCCTCTCTCTGTTTCTGTGGCCGGCGTTGCGTTCCTCTAGTTGCAATCGTCCTCATCCTCCTCCCCGTCTTGCTCGCAGCGTCTCCGGCTGTGCTTATTTTAGAAGATGTGAAGAAAAGGAAGGTTTGAGTCGATGGCAGCAGTGTGGGCCAGCATGCGTGTCGCTCTCTCTGCTCAGATTAGCACCTCAGTCTCTCTATAATCTCCTCCTTCACGCCTCCCTGTATACGTTGCTTGAAGGACTGGACGTCAGTAATGTGTTCCTTGGATGATTTCGGGTAGGTCTTTCTGTTTTGTGAGTGTGAAAGAAGATTGCTCTGGAATGTTTATGTTGGCTCCTCTTTATTTCATCTGCGTGACCACAAAATTTTCCCTGGATGCAACTGGAAAATCTGTCTTGTTTTTCCTCCCTTTTCTTTCCAAGCTTGCGCGACTGTTTTTTTTTTCTTCTCCAGCCAAGCCGTTTGCAGCTCCACCATGAATTTATTGCCTCGGTCTTTTCCTGAGTAGAAGGAATGAGTTACCTCCGTCAGCTGTTCTGAGGGAGCCTCAGAGGATTGCTCCCATCTGAGTTTGCATGTGAGTGTGAGAAAAGTCCGACAGGAAGTACGGGATAGAGCGCGCTAATCGCCTCGGCGGCGGAATGAGAGGAACTATCAGGAGCCAGATGACAGAATGATAGCAGGACCTTGGCAGATTGCGGCGAGGCGGGCTGATTAGGTTGACGCTCAAACACACATGTGTGAGAAGTGATGACATCCGGACTTTGTGGTTGGCTGCGTGCACTCTAGTAATCCACTGTAAAGTGTCGCAGTACACACACAAATTATTATTCACACTAGGGCAATATACGTTTTGTACTTAAAAAAGATTACTGCCACTTTAACAATTAATCAACGTTACAAATACACGTTACTCGGAAGGCTTTTATTCCCAGCATATCCCTTTAAGGATCAGGATTAGCGTGGCGGGTAAAGTGGAGTGAAGAGGAGTGGTGGGGGAGGGATGCTACGGTCTACATAGTGCAGTAAGAGTCCACGGCTATGAGCCAATTGGCATCGGTGTGTAATGATAGTCATTTGTCGTGGCAAAGTGCCTCATTCACCTGAATACAAGATGACCCCTCCTTTTCAAGACCTGTTTTTTGACAATATTCTTATTTAAAGGGTACCTGTGATGAATGTTGTGTTTTCTGACTTCTAAATGTTGGATACTTGTGTTTAACAATGTAAAAGCGTCAAATCATGAGGTTCATCCAATCCAATCCACTTTATTTATATAGCACATTTTATAAAAACTAAAGTTTCACAAAGTGCTGCACAGTAGTTAAAACACACTTTTAAATGCAGGATAAAACTAAGGACAATCAAGTGTAAGAAACATTTAACTAAAAAAAGAATAAATACATAAAATAAGTAAAAAAAACCAAAAACATAAAATTGACTAAGATCACGCAACAATCATGCTGGTTTAAAAGCCAATGAGTAAAAAACATGTTATAAGATCTGATTTAAAATCTCATTGAAGAGGGAGACGTCCGAATAACCAGAGGGATAGTGTTCAAAAGTTTCAGAGCCACAGCAGAAAACGCACAATACCCTCTGGATTTTAATCATGTTTTAGGGACCAATTTTTGATTTCATGAATTTTGGCGTGAGCTTGCATGTAGGCCTGGGTCGATACAATTTTGCTTGACAATATATTGACCTATCGATTACTGCCGACAAACCATATTGTTGTCTACATTATTTTGAAATCAAATTAACAACTGATGAAATAACAATACATAATAATAATGCAAGTATACCCTTTCAAATGCAATAAACTTGTATTTCTAGTATATTTTAAGATTGTGATTGGAATGTTTAATTATAAAAATTAAATAAAACAAATACAAATAGAATGTTCCATCCTTATCCTTTCCATCCTTTGTAACTGAGCTACTGTGTGGAACAATTTTCCTTGTGGATCATTAAAGTTTGTCTAAGTCAGTAAAAGTTTGCACTTGATTAAAAATCACAACCAAAAGCAATAGCATGTTCTGTCTATCTGTTAAGGAGGTGGTGAGGGACCCTCAAATATAAACAACCAAAACAATAAATAAAATGGCTAAATGTACGAAAATTATTCAGGGTATCATTATTATTACGGTATTGTTGAGTGTGCTAATAAAGTAATTATACCCACACAAAAATAATTTAACCAAGTTGTATTGAGGAAACATAAAATATTGTTCTGGCTTTATAAGAGCCATATTATGTGTTTGTGTGTTTAAGTATGTTTTCATTTGTAAAGGTTTTAGAAGGTTTTTTTTTTTTTAAATGAATGCAAATTAGGCAATCATTCTTGTCCTGATGTGGAATCTGAGCCGAGGATGTCGTTGTGGCTTATGCAGCCCTTTGAGACATTTGCGATTAAAGACTATATAAGTAAACTTTGAATGAATGATTTATTGTTCAGTTAATTGATTTATCTAATATCGGCACAGGTCTACTTGCACACAGTTTTGGATGCCTCTGTTTGCGGGGTTTAGCAGTCTGGCTATGTTGTGACGTAACAACAAGGTGGACATACTTATGTGGACATTAAGTCAAGCTCAACAGGCCTGAAGCAGATGGGGAGGAACTTCACTGCTTCAGGCTATGAGGGGAATACAAAGGTAGGATCAAGTATTATTTTCATGTATTTTTCGAATGTACATAATAACGCAGACTTGCAATGTATTGACCGGGTGAAACTATATAATGTTTATTAAGTTTATTTTTGACCATGTCCTTAATATAATGGCGGCGACGACTTCAAGATATATATTTAAACATTGTACATTTTCAAAAGATAAATTGTGATACTTTTTGGAGAGGGTGAGGAATGGTTTCATTTGCAGTCTGGAAACCCCTGCATAAATGAACATCTTGCAAACAGACTCAAAAACAGGTTATAAAAGTGACCGTGGAGAAACATGTACGCCAAAGCATACCCAATACATATTATCTCGACCACAAGGAAATGTTTTAAATGTTGATTAAAGTTGTTTTGCGCACCTTTTTCTTCTGCAGTAAGCAGAAGCCAAATTGGTTCTGTGACGGCGCGCTTAACTCAAAACAATTGTATCTCAAATCAGCGTCTCCTATTGAAATTAATAGAAACAATTTAATTGGTGCTTGGCCCACCAAAAACTGCATCACCTGTGTGATGCCTTTAAAATAAACAAAAAAACTAACTTTTAGATAATTAATATACTATATACTGTATGTATAAAAACAATGCAATAAAATATAGTGCAAACAAGTACAGTTTTTTTTTAAAGTATTGAGGTGGCGACTTGTCCAGGGTGTACCCCACCTTCCGCCCGAATGCAGCTGAGATAGGCTCCAGCACCCTTGCGATCCCGAAAGGGACAAGCGGTAGAAAATGGATGGATGTAATAATAATGTACAGCATTGTGGACTTCTACGGTATGTCCTTCCAGCTGCTTCTCCGTCAAACACACCTTTAGCAGCTTTTTCATACTTTCATGGATTAATGTTCTTTGTGTCGATATTATTTTGACATTATGGCTGACCTTACACTCATTCTGCTTCAGTATGGTGCTTAAAATCGCTTAAAATTGCTTCATCAAGTTGTCTACACACTTGGTTGTGTTTTTGATGATTTCTTTCTTCAAGTGATTATTATCCACTTCATCACTGTTCTTTACGCTCATTTTCTTCCTTCCTATGCTTAGAAAAACAAAGTTGTGTCGATCTGTAGCTGTAGGCTAATGCCTGCGAGTAAGACCAGGTGTTTGGGCTGGATCTTACAGGGTTTACTGTGACATTTGCTACGCCAACTAATGGCTGGGATGCTTTTAACTTAAATAAACATGTAACCAAGTGACAGCTCTTATCTCAAAATGCTCTTGAGTCGGTGCACTCTTAAGTTGAGGTACCACTGTATATTTGGGTCATCACGATATCTATGTGGTTGCCATGGTGACACCGCATGCTAGCGTTAACGTTCAAATTTGCACTCACTGCTTGTTTAAACAATAAGATAATCGTCAGCAATATTTATTTAAAATAAAATGATATGTTACTGTTTAGCACATACTGTACTTCCTAAAAAAACACAACATAAAGTGGTATTAGTTTATTTACTCAACTGAAGAACCAGGAATTTATCAGTGGTCCAGAGGTTTTAATTTGTACAAATACACTTTTATCCATCCATTAATTTCCTTTTGCCAATACAGGCCTGGAGGATTGGTGTCAATTTTCTGCACATTCTTTGTGTTAGTCCCACATGGAATAAATCTACTATAAAATGATTTCTCCCCTCCAGTCAGCCGTACTTACTTCTGGTCCATTATTAGCTTTTTTGCTGGAATGCTCCATGTTGCGTACAAGATAATTTTTTCTTTTTTAACTCCATCGCAAACTTTACAGATTCCACATCTGCTGTGTTGTAGTAATTGTCGCATGGCACATGGCATTAATCATATGTCACACACAGTAGTTGCAGTTCCACCCACCTGTTGTCTTGTTCCTTGGGGAAAAAGAGAAGTCTATTTGAGGTGTGGCGCTTATTTAACAGCGCACCCGGCAGTTAATTGGGGCACAGAGTCTATGAGTGTGAAGGACATACGTTCGGAAATTATAATGCATCGATCGCCACAGCTTCTTGACATTGGTCAACTTTTAAACTGTTTCTTCAAGGCAGACTGACAAATTGCAGTACTTTCTGTCACGCTTGCGGGCCCGCATGTTAGCTGTTGTTGTCATGATTTCGAGATGCAACTAGAATGCACGAATGCAACTTGCAGGTAAAATAATATTTAATACCATCAGTAGTCCAACTCTACATAAACACTCTCGTGCAGGGGTGTACACGAAACAACAGAACACTAGTGCGGTCAGGCACACACAAAAAGATTGGGAAAACTCAAAACAAGACCACACTTAAGGTTAGCCATGAAAAGAAAGAAGTGCGTGCCACAGAAGTCAATTCTCGAGCGCTGACTAAGATGCAAGGCTGGCTTAAATAGGCTGTTGATTACTAACTAACCTCAGGTGGACCTAACAGCGCTCTGAGGTAGGAGTCAAGTCGCTTCAGGAAGGACTAACTAAAACAGGAAGAGAAACCAAAATAAGAGCGCTAGACCGAAACTAAATCATCCAACACAGGAAAATACCAACAAACTCAAAATAAGGCAGGGCCTGGTGTAACATAGGACTGGGCGATATGGCTGAAAACTGTATGACGATATAAATTTGTTATATTGATCGATATCAATAATTATTGATATTTTTATGACCTATGGAAAATATTGACCAGGAGAAAAAAACATTTAATCTTAATGGTTTTTTTTTTCCAAATGTAACCTTCCTCTGATTATAATCCCATCAGCTATCAAGATAGAAAAAAGGAAATGTCAACACAAGCATGGAAAACACTCAATGTTAACACATTTCTAAAATCACAATAAACACCTAACAATAACCGCTTTAAATGAATGTGCAAAGTAAGGAATATGTAAGAAATGCTTGATAAAAAGTGGAACACAATAAGTGCAAAGTGTGAAAATGTAAACATAGAGAAACCTGAGAAGAATTATTTCTTGCAGGTTTACGGCCACGAAGTTACGGGGTCTGTGTAACATTTAATTTGGCCTGTTATTCTCATTTAGGAATGGAAATACATTTTTGTTCTGCATTACTTATTATTGAAATATTATTGGACCAATTTTTTGTTTCATAGTAGCACATTTGTTATATTCTGTTATTTATTTTAATTGTACAGTCCTGCACTTTAGTTCCTGCTTATAGTTTCCGTACATCTGAATAGGGACTGGACGTCGGTTAAAAAGAAAAGATGAGCGCGGTGAAAGACTACGGTGCATTTGAAAACATTTTCAAAAACTGCCATTCTGTTGAGGTAACTTTTCTTTTTTTTTATATATTCACTCTTTGTAGCACTCATCGTGCAGAAAATCATCAGCAGGACAGCGAGATGACGCAACCAAGCCTGATATTTGATACTGTTACACGATTGGCTGTTTAGCGGGTCCTTCCCATTGCTCACTGACCATTTCCTGTTTTGCTGGCTTACCAGACCGCGAGTGCCATTGTTCATGCAACCAACCATTCTTAATTATTTCCCGTTTCTTCAGACCAAAAAAAAATTGATCCAACGCATTTTGTATTGATATCGTTGACATGTCTATCGCGATATATCTTGTAATCTTTTTATCGGCCCAGCACAGCTCTATCATCCCAAAAATTTGAGACTGAAAATGGCCAAAATTTGCATTGCCCAAAAA
Organism: Nerophis lumbriciformis; assembly: GCF_033978685.3. NCBI lineage: Eukaryota > Metazoa > Chordata > Actinopteri > Syngnathiformes > Syngnathidae > Nerophis > Nerophis lumbriciformis. The sequence goes on along the minus strand of NC_084555.2, from coordinate 17,912,313 downwards.
CTTCCTTCCAGGATTGTAGAGAAGGCTGGGAAAAAGCAGGATTCATTCAAAAGGGAAAACCTGTAATTTCAAATACAGTGTTACCTCAACTTCAGAGTGTTTTGAGATGAATCTTATGCTTTAAATTGAAAGCAAACATTTGAGTTACTATCATCCTCCGCCATTAGTTGACAGTGCTGAGAAGATGAAGCGGATCATATTCATTAAATATTAAAAAGAGATCATCAAATACATGACCAACATGTCGTTAACATGATGAAGCAATTTGAGCGTATTACTGCTAATCTTCACCAGACCTAAGCCCAATGGGTCTAACGCGACCTAAGAAAGTTACATTGATATCTAAACAGCAGACATTCATCCATGAAAAGATGGAAATGCTGCTGATAGTGTGTTTGACGCAGAAGAAGCTGGAAGGCGATACTGTAGAATTTCACTCTCCAAGGTAAATGCTGTACATTATTATTGCATTGCTTCATAAAACTACTGTAGTTGTTGGTAATTAATTTTATTATATTGATTTTATACAATATTTATGATCCAAAAGTTGGTTTGCTTTTTAAAAGGGATGTTGCATGTTTAAATGGTCTCTTTTTGGGAGGCGGGGGCAGCACATAATAAATTGATTTCCATTCATTTCAATTGGAGTTTTGAGTTAAGAGCTCTTTAGAAGAACCAATTAAGGTTGTAAGTTTAGGTACTATTTATTGTATCTGCTTTGTGACACCAGTCCTGAAACTTTTCTGACGCTATTAGTTCATTCTAGAATTGTGAAATACAGTATCTACTAAACGCAATGCACTGAATGTCAATGTTGCATTTCGCCAGCTTACCGTATATAATTACGGGGTATAGTGTCTAGCAGGGCTATTCAACTACATATTGAAGAGGGCCGCAGTTGATATATTCACACAATAAACTACAAATGTTTACACATATAGAAATTACACAACGTTCACACACCAAACATTGTATGTGACTTATCACTATTAGCGTTATCGCTCGCTACTGGTCAAATTTAGCACTACATGTATTAAACTGGGTTTGATGGTTGCTCTCAGACAAAAAACAACACGTCCACGAATACAAAAAACATCTCAAAGTCATCAATTTCAATACAAAACAAATGATACATCTTTATGCACACATTATATCTACTTAGGAATGTTTCGCCAAGTTTCGTGATGAAGCTTACATGCTGGAATTTCTGCCATTGTTGCTGCTACTCTGGATCAATGTGTCCGTCGCTTAACCTTCGTCTTGTGTTAGTGTCGGTACCGACCCGTTTTAGTTTTTAAATGCATAAAAGAACCACATACATTTATTTTTTGCATCAAGGCTTTTTGACTTTGTCAGGAACCTCTATTTCAACAAAATAAAACATCCATCCATCCATTTTCTACCGCTTATCAGTTTTTGTTTTTTTCACTAAATTATAAAATGTTCTGGTTGAAATTATGAGCTTGGTGTTGTTAGGGTCGGTTTTGACCCAGTTATAAAAATAAGATTATAAAGCAATAATTAGAGGCAAAACTGAACACACTGACAGCCAGCTCTTCTCCCAATCATGTGAGCTTTAGTGGATTCTCATTTTACCTTGTCATCCAGTACAAAAACCAACAAAGACGGGCATGTCCAGACATGTGAGGTCAATTCAGTATAGAGTTGGTGACTTGCAGAGTGCACATCTCCAATTTGCAGCATGCAAAAATGAAAAAAAGATTTACAGTGAGAGAAATTCTGGATAATATTTTTGGTAAAAATGAGGGAGAGGACACAGAGCAGCATAGTGATACGGATGAACAGGTTTCTGAGGAGGAGTATCATCCAGAAGACACAGACACATCTGATGAGTCTGATGAGGAGGTCATACCAAAGACTATAAAAATGGGAGCCATTACCTCTCTGCTTGGTACTCAGCATCAAGGCTTGGAATTAAAGTAGCAATGGTTGTCACACACACACACACACTAGGTGTGGCGAAATTATTCTCTGCATTTGACCCATCACCCTTGATCACCCCCTGGGAGGGGAGCAGTGGGCAGCAGCGGTGGCCGCGCCCAGGAATCATTTTTGGTGATTTAACCCCCGATTCCAACCCTTGATGCTGAGTGCCAAGCAGGGAGGTAATGGCTCCCATTTTTATAGTCTTTGGTATGACTCACAACCTACCGATCTCAGGATGGACACTCTAATTACTAAGCCACTGAGTAGGTCTGGGGGTTAAATTGGGGGTTAAATCACCAAAAATGATTCCCGCTGCTGCCCACTGCTCCCCTCACCTCCCAGGGGGTGAACAAGCTGATGGGTCAAATGCAGAGGACAAATTTCACCACACCTAGTGTGTGTGTGACAATCATTGCTACTTTAACTTTAACTTAACTTAACTTGATTTGCTGTTGTTTGTTTGACCTTGCAAATCTATATTTTGTGTTATGACTTGTTCTGCTTTTCATTTTGTGTTTGTCTTAAAGTTCTGTTGCTGAAAAAAATACTTTTTAGCCTTTTTCTTGAAGTAAATATATATGGGTCGAAATTGACCCGTAACACTATAGATGTTACTTTAGTTAAAATTATTAAAATGAAAAAATAAATAAAACAAATTTATTTAAGAGATGTGTTCTAATACCCCTCAGTTTTTGTCAGGTAACACAACAACCTTTTATTTATTTATACGATTCTCTTGAGATTCATTTTACAGTTTTTTTAATTGAAATCGAGGGGTATACAGACAAAAAAAAGGCCCAATGGCCCACACCAAAAATATTAAAACCAATATTTTCATGGATAAGGAAGCCTAACAAGGTATCCAAGAGATTAGAAACAAATTGGATGATAGATAATTGTTAACATAAGAGATGGTAACAGAAAGCTAACACAAGAGGAAGGTTAAAAGGTCCGCCAGAAAACAATAACCCAAGCACTTTTTCATTACTTTTTAGTAAAGTAGTCTTCTTCTACTCAGCCCACTCCTGCTTCATTGTGACTGCATATGTAATCAACCCTAGTTTGAATGGTTTCATCAAGCCTATTTGGGTGATGTTCGGTGGGCCAAATGAAAAGCTTTGGCTGGCCGGATGTGGCCCGCAGGTCACCAGTTGAATAGGCCTGCTGTATAGCCTTGTCACAAATAGCGCTTGTCAACATTTGTTATGCTTGTCACAAAATAAAATGTTCCTCAGGCCAGATGGACGCTCATTGGGTGACTAATGAGCCTAACAGTAGTTTGACACTGACTGAAGCGTGACATGTCAAACATACTGCTGGGCATTGTTTTTAAGCATATCCCGTTTATGGATTCCAATTAGCCAATTATCAGGCCGGCTGTTTTTGTCCATATTTGCCCCTTTCGACCAAAGACAGCAAATGCTCAATTATGTTATGTTTTATAAGATTGTCTTGTTGTCTGAGGTGTGTTAAGATTGAATTTATCCTGATAATTGGCTCCAAAACAAGGCAGGACCGGTAATCGTAAATATTGAACACGATTAATATTTGCAATTATTATCTACCAAAACTCTTCCTGTCTGTGGGGAACGCCGACGACGCCTCTGAGCCATCGGTTTGTACATATGGACGTGTTACAGAAAGTAGCCAATCAGGAAGCTAAAAAAACACCCATTAAAGCTAATTTATTGAGAACATACTCACCTTTCGCTCGCTCTGAGATGAAAAAGACCTCCCTATGACTTTTTCTGATCTTTTTTTTTTTGTTTGGGATTTTTCCATCAAAAATGGTCCAAGATCATTCCCTCCTCTCATATGTCATTTTCTATATTGCCTTTATTTGCTAATTGCTAGAGTGGTTGGTTGTTTTAAAGCTTCTTGTTCTTTGATTTTGTTAGCTCACAAACAGTGGGTGATACTGTGAAATTTGGTATCAATCAGTACTGTAAATAAAGGACTACTATGGTCAAAATTGATACCGATACTGACATTTTTGACTAGAAATGTCATGATCATTGAATAATTCTGTAAATTTGAAAATATGTTCTGCAAATTATAGACCCATAAAAGAGAAACTACAACAAAAGTATGAATCACACTACACTAGTATCAATCTGATACCAATACCCACCTTGGTATCGATACGCCCACCTCTTTAGATCACTTTTGTTTCGGCAAGATTTCGGGTTTGAAGGACTAGAGTCTGGCTCCGTGGTGGGGCAGAATTGTTATGTGTGTGCTCTGTTGATATTATCGTAGCACACCACACACGTAAAGATCAAACTGCTCAATGCCTGATTTTTTTGTCTTCATGTCTTTGTCTGTAACAGATAAAAAATATTCTAAGATTTAGAAAAAAAACCTTTGTGTGTACCAGCCTTGAAAAACTCTTAGTTAACCCTGAGGTAATCAATTACCACTGCATGTTAATGGACAGTTAGCACGCACACACTTCTGCCAATACTGTCCTCTGAGCTCTGGGGCATCCCAGTCAATAGGAGCTCATTTGGAATGTGCTTAATTGTGGGTGGCTATGGCAACAAGGGCTCGAGTCAGGAGGATTTGGCTTTCACTTTTCGGACATGACCTAATGTGTGTTAGTGAATGGGCGTAGTAATCAATCAACCCTTAAAAACACGAGTCTTCAATGTTTTCAAACAGACAGATGGATCCAGGACCCCTCCTCATGCATCTTCTATACAATTGTGCATACATTAAACTGGTCCTAAAGGGACATTGTTTTGTGCAATATTCTTACAGAATCTGTTTTATAGTGTCAGTCAGATCTTAAAGATACAAGTAGGGATGTGCTGATTCCGATACCAGACATGCATGAGTGAGATTGGGCAATACCAATACCGATACCGATCACATGTATTGTGACTTCGTAAGCTAGACCCCAAGATGCAAAGGCGGGAAGGAGTCGTGTAACAAAAAGTGTCCTTTAATAAAAGGTTATAACCCACGTCTTGTGTAAATATCAAAAAGTGAAGGTACACAGAAAAAGGGGTACCATGAAGAATAAAGAAACACAAAAAAACAAACAAGTAGCCAGGCTAGGAGGCAGGGCTCTAGACTAACACTGGGAGATGCCGTGATGGTACAATTTACCAGCTAAGTGATGGTAACACAAGAAAGCACAAAACATATCTAACAGGCTCTAGGAGGTTAGAAGAGCTCGTTTGAGAACGTATGAGGAAAGAACCGGCGTATCTCAGCAGCACACCAGCAGTTGACAATGGGTGGAAACAATCAGCATCAGGTGCGTCCAGTAGCTCCACCTCCAGTCCAAGTGATAGCTGCAGAAAAAGGGAAAAAGAGACAGATGAGAATACAGGCGCAGGAAGACTGAAAATCAGTGGGGCATGAACAAAGAATGTATTAACAATATATCTACTCGGGCTGGGCAATATGGCTGAAAACTGTATTACGATATAAGACCAGGTAAAAATATATATTAAGTGTAAATATTTTTATTTTAAATGTGCCCTTCATCTGATTATCATCCCATCAACTATCAAGGCAGAAACGAAAGAAAATGTCAACACAACCATGGTAAACAAAATTCTGAAAATATATTGAATACTTAACAATGACCTCTTAAAATTAAAGTGCAAAAATAAGAAATACATAAGAAATGCCTAATAAAGTGTAACAAAATATTGCAAAGTGTGAAAATATAAACGTTATAATGAATAACTATTTTCTACAGGTTTAGTGCTAGGAAGGTGAGGCTGTTCACTAAGGTGGGGACGAGTGCCTTGCATAATTTACAGACTACATTGGTCTGACTATAGTTCGTTTTTCAAAAATCCAAAGGACTCCCATACTGTCGAGGTACATTTTTCTGTTTTATCAACAATTTCTGTGCTCTCTGCTGTCCTCATTTTCAGTTTGTCTTCTCACTCCATGCAAAGAATCAACAGCGAGACAAGAAAATGGCACAACCAAAAATGATAGTTGATACTATTACCTGATTGGCAATTAGCATGTTACTCCCTCTAATCAGTGATCACTTCCTGCATTGCTCAGTTACCAGAGAGCAAGTGCCTTTGCACATGCAACAAACGCAACTTTCTGTTGCTATCGACAAAGAAAAAACGTTCTATCTTACACATTTTTTATTGATATCAACTACGTGTCCATCGCGATATATATTGATATAATTTTATCGCCAAGCCCTACTATCTACTACTTAAATAAGTCCTTTTTTGCCGGCTTCCTCCCACCAATTTGTTTGAGAACCTATAGCTCTCATTGTAGCGACTTAATCACTAATTTCAGCGGTACTAATGAATTAAGAAGGTACTACTGCCTTTGGAGAAGACTTGTAGTTATTTTTCATCCACATGTGCTGCCGTACAGCGGTGACATTGCAGAGCTGAGGCGTGGCGCATTCGTGTGTCAAAACGCACACACAGAGCGCATACAATCAGAAAAATTGTCTCAAAGAGTAATGACAAAATAAGAGCAAGTCTACTGGTTAATAAAAAGGCAATATAAAGGCATTTGGGCTTCAGAGCTATCAATAAAGATGACGCTTTAAACACGGAAGTGCCGCGCTGCAAGCTCTGCTTTAAAACATGCCTCGCCAAATGTGTCAATACAGCATTACCACTGTTGCTTCAAATTCAGGTAAACATTTTAATAACAAACATTCAGACCTCCACAAAGAGTTTAAAGCGAAAAGTTGAAAATGATAATGATGCCAAAAACATAAAAAAAGATGGGAAGTCCTCAAAGGCTTATTTTGAAAGTGTAATTATGTTTATAGATTATATGCAATCTGTTGTTGTGTTCCCTAATTTGAGTGACCTGGACATAATCTGGACTGTACATAAATGCTTTTTCTGAAAATGCAAATTTGTTTATATATTATATGCAATCTGTTGTGTTCCCTAATTTTTTTATTTTCATTGTACATGAATGAAGGTGTGTGTTGCTGAGCCCGACTTGGACATTATCTGGACTGGACCTGGTTTTAAAAACCCTTTAAACAAATCTAATTTCATTTACAACCTGGTCTGGTGAAGATAGGGTCCTTTTTTTTTCTTCTTTTTTCTTTTTTCTTTAAAAATAAAATAAGATAAATAAATAAACATTTTCTTTGATAAAAAAGAAAGTAAAATAATATAAAAATAATTACATAAAAAATAGTAATTAATGAAAATGTTAGTGGACCAGCAACACATACAATCATGTGTGCTTCAGGGACTGTGTCCCTTGCAGTCGTGTTGTCCATGTTGTGGGAACCAGAATATTGGTAGCAGAAAGAAACAACCCCTTTTGTGTGAGTGGGTGTGGATGAGTGTGAATGGGGGAGGGAGGTTTTTTTTTGGGTTGATGCACTAGTTGAAAGTGTATCTTGTGTTTTTTCTATGTTGATTTAATAAAATAAAAAAATAAAATAAATAAATAAAATAAAGAGTTTAAAGCGTGGCAGGTAACATAGTTAACAGCTTCCCCCGTGCACACATACAGTAGATACGAGACGCGCATACAGCTGGTTGGCTTGTCGTAATGTAAAATAATGCAAGTAAATTGACTGAATTTCGTAACAAATTCCCACTTTTTCATTTGTGTTTTACCATTAACAATGTGTGTTTCACCTGCTACTTGTCTTATCTGTGTATTTTTAGCCTTGTTTTCAGTGATTACTAATTATTGTTTATGTCTTAAAGCACAAGTCAATATAGGCAACCATAAATCATGAAGTATTTAATACAAATGTCAATGAAGCTTTCTAATATTTTCTAACCTAATTCTAGATTATGGCAAACTTTATAAGCAGTAGAAAATGGATGGATGGATGGATTGTGAACTGTTGTTTGAGTGCAATAGGAAAAACCCAAGTGTTTAACGTGCCTTTTAATTGTAATTCCAATCTTTTAAAATTGTCCTTTGGGTGCAATAACAAACATACTGTATGTATAATCATAAGTTTAATCATAAATGTTCTGTTAAAATGAAGTCAATAATAACATTGTTGTGGTCCCCTTTATTTTAAAAAATAGAAAAAAAAAATTGAAATACATAACGGTATACATTTTGGTACCAAAATATTGGTGTCGGTACAACTCTAGGTGGGATGTATGTGCAAACGTATCTATGAAGTCACTTACGTGCCCAAACGTAAACTATGCAGTGACATAGCAAGTGGTGTCCCAATTCCTAGGGAAGATTAAAAAGCTCTACCCCGTTATACTTAATTTGAGGGTGTAGTTGTTGTGAATGAGGGGGTATATTGGGATTGGGCCTTAGTGTGTCTTCTTGATGCTACAATACATTAAATTACTATAATTAGTTTTCACGTAAAACCCCCAAATTTTAAAAATGTGGCGGTTATTAAATATATATATATATGTATATGTGTGTATGTATATGTATAAAACCTGGGGTGACCACTCCTTATGCATCAGTCGGTGACGTCTCTGCGCCCGGACGTGTCTTCATGCAAGAGTATCCCCTGCTGGCCCCACTATGGACTGGACTCTCACATTATTAACTGTGTCCACTCGGCATCCATTGCACCGGTCACCCAGGGGGGATCCCCACATCTGTGGCCCCTTCCAAGGTTTCTCGTTGATCCCATTGGTTTGATTTTATTCTTGCCCTGATGTGGGATGTGAGCCGAGGATGTCGTTGTGGCTTGTGCAGCCCTTTGAGACATTTGTGATTAAGGGCTATAGAAGTTAACTTTAATTTATATATATATATATATATATATATATATATATATATATATATATATATATATATATATATATATATATATATATATATATGTATGTATGTATGTATGTATGTATGTATGTATGTATGTATGTATGTATGTATGTATGTATATATATATATATATATATATATATATATATATGTATATGTATGTGTGGGAAAAAAAATCACAAGACTATTTCATCTCTACAGGCCTGTTTCATGAGGGGGGGTACCCTCAATCGTCAGGAGATCCTGACGATTGAGGGTACCCCCCCTCATGAAACAGGCCTGTGGAGATGAAATAGTCTTGTGATTTTTTTTCCCACACATACATATATTGCGCTCTACTACGGTATCGAGCACTATTTTTTGGATAACCTTATTAAGACATATATATATATATGTATGTATGTATGTATGTATATATATATATATATATATATATATATATATATATATATATATATATACATACATATATATATATATATATATATATATATATATATATATATATATATATATATATATATATGTATATATGTATGTATGTATGTATGTATATATATATAATATATATATATATATAATATATATATATATATATATACATACATATATATATATATATATATATATATATATATATATATATATATAAATTAAAGTTAACTTCTATAGCCCTTAATCACAAATGTCTCAAAGGGCTGCACAAGCCACAACGACATCCTCGGCTCACATCCCACATCAGGGCAAGAATCAAATCAAACCAATGGGATCATATATATATATATAATATATATATATATATATATATATATATATATATATATATATATATATATATATATATATATATATAACAAATTGCTTGTTAATGTTCCCCTTAGCAAATAAAACAAATGTATTTGAATGCCTGTGATGAGGATGAGAGCGGGGGCGGTGGGTTAAAAGCTGATTGAGATGGATATGAGGTAATATCCCCTGGGTTAACAGTATGACAATAACAGAGATTCAATGAAACACACACACACACACACACACATCTGTTCGTCAGTGCAACATCAGGCTGGTCAATGACTTCATTTGTACCACCTCTTTGTTGCTGGATGGACGCTTGCTGCTTCACGCAAATAATCTTTTTGTGTTTGGAACTGAATGCTATTGTTTTTATTTCCACCAGAAGCTTTCTACCAGAGGATTAACATGCGTCTGATGACTTTTTAATGGAGTAGAAAACAAGCAAAGCTGTGTGTCACTTAGCTGTTGACTAAAATGGACATCCAGCAACTGCGGGTGCTGCGTTACGGCCTCCCTCAGAGCGTCAGCGACTCGGGGCTCTTTTATAACCACATCCTGGGCAGGTTGGTGCCAACTACTTTGTGTGCGTGCTGACGAGCGGTGATTGATGTCCAAGCCAAAGGGACATGTTTGGACGCTTTGTTGCCATTCAGATTATGCTTCGTGATTCTGAAGCCAAAAATGTTGTCGGACTGTGTGCAATTGCACAGTGAATCTTTTCTTGTTGAATTCAATCAGAGCTAGAATAGTAATGTATAGTCTTAATCCTCAAACTGTTGTTCAGCCAAAGAATTGAGGTTATTTTGGATTAGCTTTTGTGTCTGCAGATCATTTCCTGGCAAAACTGTATTAGGTCTCAGAGTATCCTAGTTGCATCCTCTCTGTAGGATACTGTCAGTAATGGAGTCTTCTTTATTCCGAACCATACAGTATCTCTAATAGGCTCTTCATACATGTTTAATCCACTCACATATCAAACACTGCATCGCTTCTGGCTACAGCAGCCGTATTTTGTTGTATCTTTGCAGACCTTTGAAAAGGGGAAGTCAAGTCTGTGTTTTACCTTCTCCCTCACTCATACTCCCCACAATATGCAGAACCAACATCGGGAGTTTTAATATATGCAAATCGCCTCGGCAGGGAAAACGGTATGTAGGTCACATATTGTAACTGTGTTATTTTATAACTGTGCAAATGTAGAAGCGTTACAAACCGATGCATCGCTGCTGAGCTTTGATACACACAACAGGACATTTAGTTAAGAACATAAGAACATTAATGTCGGCATTAATGCCATTAAGGCCTCACTCTGTCCTGTATAGACACTCACTGCTCTATAGACACACACACACAAACAGACTCGATGGCTTAGCCCATTCTGCCGGGTTACACTGCACTTTAGGTATCAGCCGTTAGATAAACACACTACAGTGTAGCTCAGCGGTTACAATCTGGTCATCACGGGGGTCACGGAGGCTTTGGCGACAGTATATGTAGATTATACGATGCTTAACTGCACCGTATCAATATATATACACTGTACTTTTAAATTATGCATTAGTGGAAGATATGTTGTTCCAGTGCATGGGAATCCTCAGTGTCTGTTTAGCAGACAGTATTTATGCTAGAATATGTTAGCTCATGTTTATAATAGGTAAGGAATCCATAAAAAGGCTGTGGAATTCATACGTTTATGCAAGTATTTGCTTCCCTGTCATTAGTACTAGTACTTAGTATTTGGTTTAATTACCAAATTGCTTTGTGATCAAAAATGAAAGCATTCAGTGATCTTGAAAATTTGAAGTATCAGTATCACCATTGGTATGACAAATACTGCCCCTGTAGCTACTTGGTACCTATTACATTTTAAAGGGCAACTGCACTTTTTAGTGAAATTTAGCCTATTGTTCACAATCTTTATGAGAGACAAGAAGACAACATTTTTTTTTTTTTTTTTTTGCATTCTAATTTATAATAATCGGCTCTTTGTAGGTGGCTAGCAATGGATCTAATGGGAGCAATCCATTCTTCCTCTAAATCACTTTAAAATCCCTCCAAAAACCGCCAACAATACTTTTATGTTCTGTTACCTGTATAATAACCAAGCTGTAGCGACATTGTTATTGTCAGGCAAACACTGAGGAACTATTTTTCTAGCGTAGTAACACATCGTCTTGCGACGACACGCTACGGTTTTAACCATAAGCTAGCTACAGCAAGAGGTAAGCTCGCTACTGTGTGAACAGCTGAATGGCTTTTGAGTTTGTAATGCACAACACATTGGGATAGGACACCAATTTGTACTGACTGTAAAACATGAACAATCATATTGCAGTGTCTGTAAAGTATTAGCCCACATTTCTAGTTTTATTTGTACAAACCCCGTTTCCATATGAGTTGGGAAATTGTGTTAGATGTAAATATAAACGGAATACAATGATTTGCAAATCCTTTTCAACCCATATTCAGTTGAATATGCTACAAAGACAACATATTTGATGTTCAAACTGATAAACTTTTTTTTTTTTGCAAATAATCATTAACTTTAGAATTTGATGCCAGCAACACGTGACAAAGAAGTTGAGAAAGGTGGCAATAAATACTGATAAAGTTGAGGAATGCCCATCAAACACTTATTTGGAATATCCCAGAGGTGAACAGGCAAATTGGTAACAGGTGGGTGCCATGATTGGGTATAAAAGTAGATTCCATGAAATGCTCAGTCATTCACAAACAAGGATGGGGCGAGGGTCACCACTTTGTCAACAAATGCGTGAGCAAATTGTTGAACAGTTTAAGAAAAACCTTTCTCAACCAGCTATTGCAAGGAATTTAGGGATTTCACCATCTACGGTCCGTAATATTATCAAAGGGTTCAGAGAATCTGGAGAAATCACTGCACGTAAGCAGCTAAGCCTGTGACGTTCGATCCCTCAGGCTGTACTGCATCAACAAGCGACATCAGTGTGTAAAAGATATCACCACATGGGCTCAGGAACACTTCAGAAACCCACTGTCAGTAACTACAGTTGGTCACTACATCTGTAAGTGCAAGTTAAAACTCTCCTATGCAAGGCGAAAACCGTTTATCAACAACACCCAGAAACGGCGTCGGCTTCGCTGGGCCTGAGCTCATCTAAGATGGACTGATACAAAGTGGAAAATTGTTCTGTGGTCTGACGAGTCCACATTTCAAATTGTTTTTGGAAACTGTGGACGTCGTGTCCTCCGGACCAAAGAGGAAAAGAACCATCCGGATTGTTATAGGCGCAAAGTTGAAAAGCCAGCATCTGTGATGGTATGGGGGTGTATTAGTGCCCAAGTCATGGGTAACTTACACATCTGTGAAGGCGCCATTATGCTGAAAGGTACGTACAGGTTTTGCAGCAACATATGTTGCCATCCAAGCAACGTTACCATGGACGCCCCTGCTTATTTCAGCAAAACAATGCCAAGCCACGTGTTACATCAACGTGGCTTCATAGTAAAAGAGTGCGGGTACTAGACTGGCCTGCTTGTAGTCCAGACCTGTCTCCTATTGAAAATGTGTGGCGCATTATTAAGCCTAAAATACCACAACGGAGACCCCCGGACTGTTGAACAACGTAAGCTGTACATCAAGCAAGAATGGGAAATAATTCCACCTGAGAAGCTTAAAAATGTGTCTCTTCAGTTCCCAAACGTTTACTGAGTGTTGTTAAAAGGAAAGGCCATGTAACACAGTGGTGAACATGCCCTTTCCCAACTACTTTGGCACGTGTTGCAGCCATGAAATTCTAAGTTAATTATTATTTGCAAAAAAAAAATTAAGTTTATGAGTTTGAACATCAACTATCTTGTCTTTGTAGTGCATTGAATTGAATATGGGTTGAAAAGGATTTCCAAATCATTGTATTCCGTTTATATTTACATCTAACACAATTTCCCAACTCATATGGAAACGGGGTTTGTACACAGCTAGCTCGACAGTGTGTGTAGTTGTCATAACAAGCTTGGTGTGCTGCATGTATAATGATGAATATTACAGTGACTCACTCGATGGACAGTTGTGCGTTTGGTCTAGCTGGTCGGGGACATTTTTTCGGTTTAGTTTGGGTAAGCAATCCATTCATATAGAAATAGCTTGACTCCAAAGTTCCACATTTACAGCGTCAAGTAATGCCCATCTCACTCTCTTGGCTTCCGTCTGCTCCCAATGTTTCAGCCTCTACTTGTGTTCGCTTGTAGAAGCAGTAGTTCATCCTCCGTACATCCAGCTTCAAAAAGATAAAGTTGTGCATCCTCATGTGTCCAATAGTCGTTTTTGTTGTCGGTTACCAAGTCTGATATGATTAGAACACACATTTGTTGCCAGAAGTCGGCAGTGCGCCGCTACAGAAACAGAAGTAAATGGGCTGAGGAAAGAATGTAATGTAATGTATAAAATGACAAAAACATGTAAATATTGAATATATTACATATTATTTTGAATGTGTCTGTTACTACATATTATTTATACTTGTAGTGTGTAGATAACAGGTTGATGGAGGGCTTTGAAGTGTTTTTAGAGGGCTTTGAGGGCTACAATGGGATTAGCAATAGCCACATATTTAAATCGTTTTTTTATCTTCTTTAAAATCTTAAAAAGAAAAAGAAAAAATATGTTTGTTCTTGTCTCTCATATTGATTGTGAACGATAGGCAGTGCAGTTCCCCCTTAACAGAAGTGTGTATAGAACCATGTTACAACAGAAAGTAACCAGCTATTAACAGTAAATTAACACATAGAATAATAATTGTTTATCAGAGGTTGAGATAACACCTGGAAATTACTTGCCAAGAATGGCTAAATGTATAGATGTGTGTGTCCAAGTTAAAGGAAACGGCAGGCTGTCTTTTCTAATGGAATCATTACAATCTTTGGCAAGATGGGTAAGGTTTGCTGTGATCTGGAACAACATGGCACACAAACAACTATCAGAAATGCAGCCAATATTACATACAGATCATTTTTAATGAGACATGCAAATATACATTAAATACACAGAGGACATAAGGAAAGGAAAATACATTGACTCAAATATACCTACAAACAAGGCATAATGATGCAATATGCACATACAGTGAGCCTAAATAGCATGTTAGCATTGATTAGCTTGCAGTCATGCACTGAGCAAATATGCCTGATTAGCCCTCCACACAAGTCAATAACATCAACAAAGCTCACCTTTGTGCATTCACGCATAGCATAAAACATTTGGTGGACAAAATGAGACAAAGAAGGAGTGGCTTAAAACACGTCTTTCTGTGGCAGAGTTGGAGAAAGTTATACATGTAAACAAACTGTTGCATTAGAGTCTACACAACTATGGTCAGTTCAAGGAGCGCCAAAAATTGTAGGACAAAACGGTGCTCGCCAAATACTCTAATCATCCATCCATCCATTTTCTACCGCTTGTCCCTTTTGGGGTTGCGGGGGGTGCTGGAGCCTATCTCAGCTGCATTTGGGCGGAAGGCGGGGTACACCCTGGACAAGACGCCACCTTGTCACAGGGCCAACACAGATAGACAGACAACATTCACACTCACATTCACACACTAGGGCCAATTTAGTGTTGCCAATCAACCTATCCCCAGGTGCATGTTTTTGGAGGTGGGAGGAAGCCGGAGTACCCGGAGGGAACCCACGCAGTCACAGGGAGAACATGCAAACTCCACACAGAAAGATCCCGAGCATAAACACAAACATATTAAACAGTAGGCTTTCTAACAATTACAATTAACAATTCATTTGTGTCATGTTTGTTCTCCTACAGAAACCATATTAAAACAAAAAACAAAACATTTTCCCCATCTTTTTCCATTGTCATACATTTTTGAAAAAGCTCCAGGGAGCTACGAGGACGGCGCCAAAGAGGCGCATGAGGCTCTAGGTTGCCGACTCCTGGTCGAGAGAGAGCATATGATAATATAACAGCTATTAACTGTTGATGTGTCAGCATTGTTGAAGCCAGAAGTGCACGATACATCAGGAGGGTGGATCGATCCATAAATTGGTGGTGTTGACACCAAGGGTAATATCATATATCGATACTAGAGTAAATAGGTAGATAGTTTTACTTTCTTGAAATCCATGTTTTGTTTTTTTTTTGTTAATGTTGACAAATTTAGGGAATACCGTATTTTCCGGAATGTACAGCACACTGGTAGATAAGTCGCACCCACCAAATTTGAGAAGAAAACATATTTTTCCATTTATTAGCCACACTGCAAATACATACGTTGTGAAATGAGTTATTTACACAGAAATATTTTTTAAATGTTTATTTACATAACTTAATTGTTTTCAAACAGTGCCTGTAACACGGCAGGCAAACGGCCGATCAAACAAAACAGAAGTCATCATCATTGACACCTGAGGTGCATAAGGTAGCTCTCCAAAACATACTTAAAAACTCCACAGTGAATTTTTTTGAGTGAATTTACGAAAATGTATTAATACAAAAAGGATGTCATTGTAAGTTAATAATACTAACAAAGGCACTCGCAAACGTATTAGCATATTAGCTAAAGCTAACGACACTTGCTTGATTACATTTCGATAGCATGTACACAGATGCATGAAAACACTCCTACAGAAATCACACATGGGATGGTTTAGTAAGTGAGAAGTGTTTTAGTTATATTGTACAACTTACAAACATTGCTTGTAGTGATGAATGAAGAATACTTTCGAGCACAAACGCTATGGTTAACTAGAAGATGAAAGGGCACTTGCACTTCCAGTTTAAATCTCTAAACGGAAGGAAATGACTGTAGACATTCACCCGGCAGCAACTACAGTAAGCGAACTCGTCCAAAAGATGGCGCCATAGCACAAACAATAACACACCATTTCAGTGTCTTTGCATGTGTTTTATGAAAACTATTTGCATTATGGTTGTCAGTGAAGATAACATCTACTAATTAGCTGCGCCGTTTTATAAGCCTTAGGGTTCAAAGCATAGGAATAAAGTAGCGGCCTACAGTCCAAAATTCACAGTAATTATTTTGACACAGGAGGACTTTACGGGAAAATAGTATTTCAATGACTAATAGATAGTAGTTTTTTTTAATTTGGTTTAGTTATTGTGTACTTCTTAGAAAATGGATGGATGGATATTGGTACTTCTGACTTTGTTGTTGCTCAAAAAATGTATGTAATGAAAGAGAATAATTAAATATAAACATTGTGTTGATATTGTTAAACTGTTAATCGCACTCACCATAAATACATTGAAAAATGGAGTGTTAATACATGTGATTGGTATTGGTATTGGTTGATCTCACTCATGGATGATCGGTATCAGAATCAGTAGCATAAGTCCCAAATCAGAACATCCCTGGTTTTCACTGAACACAATGCTACAGCTGCCATCTGCACCACATTACTCGCCATTTCTTCCAAACAGGAAAACACTTTGTTGTCTCGCAAAGGCTTTCGCGCGTTCCGAGAAATAATGTTGGCTTGTGCTGTTTTTAGCTCCAGCAGGCGTCCTGGAGCACTACTTTCCCTGTTGAGCAGATTAAAGGGTCTTGTATGCAAGTTAAGTCCTGGTTAATTTAGATTTAAGACTGCAGTGAGGTAATGATCGGCCTGCTGGGCCCTGTCTCTAATTCCTGCCTGTCAGACAGACCTCCTCCCTTGTGTCGGATGGACCCCACCATTTTACACACACACATGCACAGAGATGGGCATCCATACTGTAACTGTACACTCCGCCACCCATGCCACACATAGGCGGTGGCCCCCTAAAAGCCCAGCTAACCCTGGAAGCTCTAATCCTCATGGTGACGCTTGACTGAATCAATATGCAGTGGCTTTTGAAAAACATGCACATATAAAACACACAACATAATACTGTCCCGCGTATATATATTTTTTCAATAAGCAAAGCATCATATTGCCAATGACATTATTTATGTCTCACTCACTCTCCTCTTTTGTGTCTATTAGCTTCAGTAGCAGCCAAGGATGCATTTAACTGCGTAATTACCTCCCGCGCCGCACAGGAAGTCTCCCTGGATGCTGTCGTTGCCCCCAGCTGGTTGTTTATTCTACCAGAGGTTATGATTTTTTAAATATAATTAATTTTAATGAACATCGCCAGATGAATTCGTTGTTAGCTCCCTGTTCGCCCGTCACTCCAGCTCTGATTGAATCAGGACATTTCACTTCCTCTTTTGCTTTTGCATCTCTTTTCCTAAATCTGAATTCCTTCTTTTTACAGTTTCAGATACTTTAGCACTCTTAATGTATACATACAGGAGGAAAGGAATTCATACGGCCCATTCGTCACAGTTTACCTGACACATGAAACGTGACAAATTGTGGGGGTGCACTATCATCTTTAACCGCCAAATGGCAGTAGAGTGTTAAATATCTTAAAATGTGTTTTGTGGCTATTCCAACTTTGACCACAGTGTCAGTTGCTATCTAGAGTGGCGTTTGCTATCATTTTCAGCAAACTGCATTGCAAAATGACACACAATCCATCCAGGAACAGGGTCATATGGATCCTTTTCCTACTGTACTGTACAGTAATGTGGGTATACTGAGTGCACTACACACTTTGAAATATTCCCTGTTTTCTCTTTTAGCTGAACCTCGGTTTAAACTGTGAGAATTAAAATTGTGAATCAGAGGCTATATCAATCCTTCTTGTTAGTTGTTTGAAAACATGACATTTTGTAGTTCTGTTTACATATTGTTGAGATTATTATTATTGGTTATATCTCAGATTTCTGTACATATTACTTGGGGTAGGCATATTGGGCTAACATACTCTAGTTGTCTGTTCTGTTTTGCAAAAAAATCTATGTTTTTATCAATCTTGCGTATGTTTCCGTTTTTGAAGCACGGCAAACAAAGGGCAATTTGTTATGAGCATCAAAGGAATGTGCAGTGAATTGTAATTAGGGTTTGGTGTCGTTTACATATTATCCGATACTGGTGCCCAAACGGTACTTTTGAAATGGTGTCCGAACTGATTCCGAGGCCTAGACTGATATTCGATTAGTCAACTAAACGAACAATAAATGAAGATGAATTCGGTATCTTTTCCAGCGCTGATAACCGCCATATGCATGCGTTGCTGTGGGTTACGAGAGCAGTCACTCTTTTGCATATGTCTCAGCGGGCATTTGTACTACATGCACATAAACTACAATAATGATCACTGCTGTAAAACTCAAAATTAAATTAAAATGATCAAAAAAACGTGATTGATAACTGCACTTTCATAAATTTATAGGACAGGCATTAGCTTGCAAGCCAGTTTAAATGCTAAAATGAAAACAAGCGACATTAACCTATTTTCCCATTATGAAACATCATACCCTACTCTAAACTAGTATAAACACATTACTGTCTAAACCACTGAACTACAGTATTCACATTAAAAATAAATGCTGTTCTGTTTTTGCACAAAGTGATTGATATAAACTCCAGTTTAATAAATGCAGATTGGGTGATCTGTTCTTTTCACTTCCGGTTGATGTGACGGCACGCAAGTTCACTTACTGTTGAAGACAACTTTGTCTGTCGACTCGACACTGTCGACTATAGATTGATGACTTGGTGTATGTTGTTTCTTCATGGAGGAAGGTGTTAAAGGGGAACATTATCACAATTTCAGAATGGTTAAAACCATTAAAAATCAGTTCCCAGTGGCTTATTATATTTTTCTAAGTTTTTTTCAAAATGTTACCCATCACGCAATATCCCTAAAAAAAGCTTAAAAGTGCCTGATTTTAACCATCGTTATATACACCCGTCCCTTTTCCTGTGACGTCACATAGTGAAGCCAACACAAACAAACATGGCGGAAAGAACAGCAAGCTATAGCGACATTAGCTCGGATTCAGACTCGGATTTCAGCGGCTTAAGCGATTCAACAGATTACGAATGTATTGAAACGGATGGTTGTAGTCTGGAGGCAGGTAGCAAAAACGAAATTGAAGAAGAAACTGAAGCTATTGAGCCATATCGGTTTGAACCGTATGCAAGCGAAACCGACGAAAACGACACGACAGCCAGCGACACGGGAGGACGAATTCGGCGATCGCCTTCTAACCAACGATTGGTATGTGTTTGTCTGGCATTAAAGGAAACTAACAACTATGAACTAGGTTTACAGCATATGAAATACATTTGGCAACAACATGCACTTAGAGAGTGCAGACAGCCCAATTTTCATCAATTAATATATTCTGTAGACATACCATCATCCGCGCTCTTTTCCTGAAAGCTGATCTGTCCAGTTTTGGAGTTGATGTCAACAGGCCAGGGAAGCTAGGGTCGATATTCTTCTCTTGATCATCTTCGGTGGCATAAGGGACGGTGTGAGCCAAGACATCCAGGGGGTTTAGCTCGCTCGTCTGCGGGAACAAACTGCCGCCATTGCTTGCCGTGCTAGCGAGGTCCTTTGTCCCTGAATTGCTCACACACTCCGGCAGATTCAATGGGGGTCTGGCGGCAGATTTCTTTGACTTTATCGTTGGAAATGCATCTGCTTTGAGTGTCGCAGGATATCCACACATTCTTGCCATCTCTGTCGTAGCATAGCTTTCGTCGGTAAAGTGTGCGGAACAAACGTCCAATTTCTTGCCACTTTCGCATCTTTGGGCCACTGGTGCAACTTGAATCCGTCCCTGTTCGTGTTGTTACACCCTCCGACAACACACCGACGAGGCATGATGTCTCCACGGTACGGAAAACAGTCGAAAAAAATGGAAAATAACAGAGCTGATTTGACTCTGTGTTTGAGAAAATGGCGGATTGCTTCCCGATGTGACGTCACAAGAGCGAATATTAGAAAGGCGTTTAATTCGCCAAAATTCACCCATTTAGAGTTCGGAAATCGGTTAAAAAAAAAATATGGTCTTTTTTCTGCAACATCAAGGTATATATTGACGCTTACATAGGTCTGGTGATAATGTTCCCCTTTAATGTCTCTAATGTTCATGTTAGCATTTAAGCTAAAATAGTAAGCTAAGGATAGTTGGTCCATAAGTTTATCAAAGTGTGGTTATCAATCACTGTTTTTCGATGATTTTAATTGAATACGGTTAGATTTTAATTGAATACGGTTATACTAACCGTCAGGATTTTTTCCATGGTTATCACTATTACCGTTTATTGTTACATTTCTAGTGGATACTAATAAATAATATGAACACATTTGTCACACAGATTTGTCTTTTAATATACTGTATGTACAAACATTTTTTGGCCTTTTAAGAAAAAATGCTTGCAGTGTTGGCAATTATGCAAAATATATGATGATGTAATCTTGATACTGCCCCGCCCCGGCCCCGCCCCCGCCCCCGCCGCCATTAATAGACTGCCGTTTTGTAGGAAACACTTGGGCACAGGTGTCAAACTCAAGGCCCAATGTGTGTCAATAAAGTACTTGATCTGTCTTACTAAAAGTATCAATTCCTTACGTTTAGACAGAAAATAAATGCATGTCCTGCAATTGCTTATCTTTTCAACTTTGATATAGTCAAATAATACAACAGATATAAAATGATCATATATTTCAGACAGTTTTTTATGAAAATAAAAATAAATATTACAATATACTCATGACGTATATGATTTCAAAGCAAGGTATCCATCAAATTGTACATACAAATGATTATACTTACGATTATACATTAACATTCATATATAATCTCTGTTACAAGCAGCCCCTTGAGGGCAGCCTTTACTGCGTTGTGACCCTCAATGGAAACAAGTTTGACACCCCTGCTCTAAGGGAACCTAATGACGTAATTATTGATGTTAAATAATAGGCCATGGCCCGTTTGCTAAAATTGAGTGAACATAACCTGCTCAGTGGCCTTGTGGTTAGAGTGTCCGCCCTGAGATCGGTTGGTCGTGAGTTCAAACCGAGTCATACCAAAGACTATAAAAATGGGACCCATTACCTCCTTGCTTGGCACTCAGCATCAAGGGTTGGAATTGGGGGTTAAATCAACAAAATTATTCCCGGGCGCGGCCACCGTTGCTGCTCACTGCTCCCCTCACCTCCCAGGGGGTGAACAAGGGGATGGGTTAAATGCAGAGGTTAATTTCACCACACCTAGTGTGTGTGTGACAATCATTGGTACTTTAACTTTAACTTTAAAAGTATGTAAGGGGAGGGGACCACAGCAGCACCCAGTGCTCGTTGAGAAGAGCGATGATTGCTTTCATTTCACAGACTCCCAAAGTCTCCACTAGATTTGTCGCCAGTTGCTTTTTTGAAAAAGTTGAAAATATAGCGGCCGAGACGAGACGCTAAGTTGGCAACACCGGGCCCTCCTACTCCGTCTTCCTATTCTATGGCAGACCAGGCACCTTACAATGTGTTTATAAAGAGAACATATAGTGGCAACTCTATTTGTGGTGATGACTCATCCTAAGCTCATGTTAAAGTCGAGACACCTTCCTCAGTGAAGCAGTGGTCTTGAAAAATTAGTCTGGCCGCCAAAGCTAATTGCCACTGTAGCAGAAGCTCTCAGGTGGGAGCGACTAACATCTACCTGTTTTTTCCAGCCTTAATGTTGAAATAGCGATGAATTTGTGAGATGGTGATAGAGGACATATGTCTAACCATGTGCGCAGGGACGTGCTTTGCTTTATTCAAAAGCCTGCCAGTGAACGTGGCCTCCTTTCATCCACCCGAGGCCTATTTAACACAAGGAAGCACTCAGTGTGGCAGAAGGCTCCATGTTGGTGCTTTGTTTGTTCTTTCTCCTCCCTGACATCTTTTTTGCTTTTGATCTCCGTCTTCTCGTGCCTCTCTTATGTTCACGCCGCTCCTCACGTCTTCAGGCTCGCTCATGTAACCTGTTTAAGCTCAACCATAGACAAGAAGTTTTTTGTTCTTGCTGCATTGTTTTGTATTCCTCGGGTGAGTCACAATTAAAACCTTCATGCATATGTAAAGATGCACTTCACCATATAGACAACAGGAGAGAAAAATAGTTTACCTATGAAAAGAAACTAAATGGTATGCTACTAATTATCAGCCATGTTACCATACGTAACTGTGGCCTGCAAACACACACACTGTAATTGAATGAATAATATTAGGTTTCTTCTAGAGAGTAATCCAACTTGATTATCTCTGCAAATACAAAATAAAACTATATACACTATATTGCCAAAAGTATTTGGCCACCCATCCAAATGATCAGAATCAGGTGTCCTAATCACTTGGCCTGGCCACAGGTGTATACAATCAAGCACTTAGGCATGGAGACTGTTCCTACAAACATTTGAGAAATAATGTGCTGCTTTCAGGAGCTCAGTGATTTCCAGCGTGGAACTGTCATAGGATGCCACCTGTGCAACAAATCCAGTCGTAAAATTTCCTCGCTCCTAAATATTCCAAAGTCAACTGTCGGCTTTATTATAAGAAAATGGAAGAGTTTGGGAACAACAGCAACTCAGTTACAATGTGGTAGGCCACGTAAACTGACAGAGAGGGGTCAGCGGATGCTGAAGCGCATAGTGCAAAGAGGTCGCCGACTTTCTGCAAAGTCAGTTGCTACAGAGCTCCAAACTTCATGTGACCTTCCAATTAGCCCACGTACAGTACGCAGAGAGCTTCATGGAATGGGTTTTCATGGCCGAGCATCTGCATCTAAGCCATACATCACCAAGTCAGCGGATGCTGAAGCGCATAGTGCAAAGAGGTCGCCGACTTTCTGCAGTCAGTTGCTACAGAGCTCCAAACTTCATGTGACCTTCCAATTAGCCCACGTACAGTACGCAGAGAGCTTCATGGAATGGGTTTCCATGGCTGAGCAGCTATCTAAGCCATACATCACCAAGTCAGCGGATGCTGAAGCGCATAGTGCAAAGAGGTCGCCGACTTTCTGCACAGTCAGTTGCTACAGAGCTCCAAACTTCATATGACCTTCCAATTAGCCCACATACAGTACGCAGAGAGCTTCATGGAATGGGTTTCCATGGCTGAGCAGCTGCATCTAAGCCATACATCACCAAGTCAGCGGATGCTGAAGCGCATAGTGCAAAGAGGTCGCCGACTTTCTGCACAGTCAGTTGCTACAGAGCTCCAAACTTCATATGACCTTCCAATTAGCCCACATACAGTACGCAGAGAGCTTCATGGAATGGGTTTCCATGGCTGAGCAGCTGCATCTAAGCCATACATCACCAAGTCAGCGGATGCTGAAGCGCATTGTGCAAAGAGGTCGCCGACTTTCTGCACAGTCAGTTGCTACAGAGCTCCAAACTTCATGTGACCTTCCAATTAGCCCACGTACAGTACGCAGAGAGCTTCATGGAATGGGTTTCCATGGCCGAGCAGCTGCATCTAAGCCATACATCACCAAGTCCAATGCAAAGCGTATGATGCAGTGGTGTAAAGCATGTCGTCACTGGACTCTAGAGCAGTGGAGGCGCGTTCTCTGGAGTGATGAATCACGCTTTTCCATCTGGAAATCTGATGGACGAGTCTGGGTTTGGAGGTTGCCAGGAGAACAGTACATTTCGGACTGCATTGTGCCGAGTGTGAAATTTGGTGGAGGAGGAATTATGGTGTGGGGTTGTTTTTCAGGAGTTGGGCTTGGCCCCTTAGTTCCAGTGAAAGGTACTTTGAATGCTACAGAATACCAAAACATTTTGGACAATTCCATGCTCCTTCCTCTTCCAACATGACTGTGCACCAGTGCACAAAGCAAGGTGGGCAGCCTTCCCAGAAGAGTTGAAGCTGTAATAGCTGCAAAAGCTGGACCGACATCATATTGAACCCTATGGGTTAGGAATGGGATGGCACTTCAAGTTCATATGTCAGTCAAGGCAGGTGGCCAAATACTTTTGGCAATATAGTGTATATGAACATTTCTTATCACCGTTATTGTGACCAAAATGATCACGGTTATCATTATTATCGTGGTATTTTTAAATGTGCTCTAAATTTTCAAAAAGTACTTGTACTGAAATCTTTTAACTAAGTTTTATTCAAAAAACAAATAACACATTCAAAATGATATACTTTGTAGAAAAAACATTATTCTAGATAACTGTTACATGTACCTCAAGTAGAAAATAAATGAAGCAATTACAATATTTTATTGATATTGTTAAACCCCCATCCTGTATTTTTGTCTGATTATATTTGTAATCAAACATTTTACTATTCACTAATCTTGAACATTTTGTATATCAGTATCAGCATTGGTATGACCAATACTGCACCTGTAACTACTTGGTTTTGGATCCATATCCAAATTTCTGGTATTGGCTAAAACTAATGTAAAGTATCCAAACAGCAAAAGAATAAGTGTTTATTACATTTTAACAGAAGTGTAGATAGAACCATGTTACAACAGAAAGTAACCAGATATTAACAGTAAATTAGCAAGTAGATTAATAATAGTTTTAAGAAAATAATTCACCCGGAAATTTATCAGCAGCCATAGCAGAAGCCTTCGTAACTCATTTTGAAATGTTCTATTATCATTTATAGAGGTGGGGGAAATAATCGATTTTTAGATATATCGCAATTCGGACATGGTCGATTATAGAATCGATTATAACTAATTTATTTATTGTGTATACAATAATGCAGACAGTTCTAAAATGTGGCTGACTGCAGCGAGCCACATCACCGAGTGATCCGACCAGCTCCTTTATTATAGTTTTGTTACAGTTTTATTACAGTTTTGCACACATTTCCATTGATATATTAAATGTGATGGGAAATAATTGAACTGTTTCTTTTTACAAATGCACTGTTTTTAAAAGTTGCAAGTGATAAACGCTTATTTAGTGAAATGAAAAGAAATGTAAAACTGCATCAATATACATAAATTAATGATGCTTAATAATCGATTTTTAATCGAACCGTAGCTCCTAAATCGTAATCGAATCGTGAGGTGCTCAAAGATTCACACCTCTAATATAAATAATAAGAAATCATTTATTGTGATATATGTCATCATTGCACTACCAGAGAAAATGCATTCTAGTAGTTTGATGCTGCTCTTGTATTGGATTTGATTAGATGCAGTCGGTGAACCTAATATTGTGACTGGTGTATGTAGGTAGTTGCCAGTTGATTCATCGTGTTACTTTAATGTCACTAAGATTTCAGCAACAGATGACCTTTTCGGCATGATGCGCTGTCATCCATGATCATCATCACCCCCCCACCCCCCAAAAAAACAAAAAAAACAGATCATTGCTTTTGTTGCAGTGAAAGTAACGCCGGAAGAAGTTTTGCACTGAAATTTGACGCTCGGTCTACAGGACGCTTCATTTGCGACTTGCTTAAAGAGCTGAGCTTAAAAGTCCAAAACGAGAAATGAAAGCATCAGTCCATTCCTCTGCTAACTGCTCCAGAAATAGTTGCTGCTTTTGTAAGAAGATCCATCGGACTTCGTACAACCGGCACCTTCCTCTCTCTCCCAACGGGCGGCCTGGAGGCTCTCTGAAGTGGAGAATGTGTGAAGGGATTAGAGAGTGTGTATGACTTGCAGGAAACATGAAGTCTGTGTGTTTTTGGAATTACCGTCATTTAGTGCGACACATCCAGCAACCTGTCAATAACAATAGTCCCTCTTTGCTATTTTTAATTGTATTTACAAACCCACTCATTTGCATCGTCTCTTACGTTTCCTTTTTTGTTGCATTTCTTCTGTTGTCTCACCATTAAAAAGTCTCGCATATCAGAAAAAGATCACTTTCAGTTTGGCAGTCTGACAACTGCGCTCAATTAGATAATTTTCTATTCGTTCTGCATCTTTGTGGCTGATATAAGTGAATTGTTTACTTGACAGCGTCCCTAAACGTCGCGTCAATGTGTAGTGTAACCATGGAGGGCGTTGGCTTGGAGGCAAAAAAAAAGCAACCACAACCACAAGGCTTTTTTTCTGTTCATACTTTTTGCTAGGAATGCAAAAACATTCTGCTTGTGATTGCTCACTGAGAATGTAGCTTTGTTAAGAGTTGTCATGCGCTGTTATCATACAGTACACTGTCTATATACAAAGATAGGCCTGGACATTCTTATGTCATTTACAGTATTGACTCGATTAAAAAACAGTCTGGAAAAGACTGAAGTTTTGAGACTTACACAGCGTTACCTTGGTTTTTGTTAGTACCATATTTTTTGGACCATAGGGCGCACCAGAGTATCAGGCGCACTGTTGTTGAGAGCGGTTCTATTCAGGTCTATTTTCATACAAGAGTGCACCGGATTATAAGGCTCAATAAAGGGGTCGTATCATAATTTTTTTTCTACATTGAAAACTCTACATAACATGTAATGGTGGTTCTTTGGTCAGAGCCACCACTGTTGTACTTTGCTATGAGTTCTTTCTCAAATTCAATAGTGTTTCTCACCTATTAGATCAAAGTGTTGGCACTCGCAACTTTATTTGGCCTCGTTTGGGATGTAAAGATAAACTGTAATAATGATAACTGGGGTAAAACTAGAATTACCGCTTGAAAATAAAATGAGTTCCTGTCCAGCGCTCTTATTTTTTGTTCCACTTCCTGTTTGTCTTGTTTGACTCCACTCAAAGTCACGTTACCTTTGCCTGAGCGCTGTTTCCCTCACCTGTTTCTTGATTGTCAACCAGGAGACAGACGTGTAACTGGTTGTCAATTAGGTGGCTTATTAAGCCAGCCTTGTTGATCATATGGTGCTGAATCTTTGTACTCTGTTCATGCTTAGCGTCACATCATGTCATGCTGCGCCCCGTGTTCCTTGTTCCCCACGCTGCTCTGTACTTCTAAGTTTTTTGCCTCTGCTTTGGTTCCAGTGTTATTTTTGACAGCAGTTTCAATTTAGTTTTTGTCATAGTCTTGTGATGAAAATGGCTTAGTTTCAATCATATTTTAGTCGTCTAAATTGATTTAGTTTTAATCGACTAAATTCTTCAACATTGTAGTCAACTAACATTACAGTACATTTTGATGACTAAAGTATGAAGTATCTTTGAAGTTGTCTTGAAACCCCGTTTATTAAGGTTATTGCAGAAGCATCTCAAAATCTAAATTCACAACAAGACCTGCACTCCATGAATATATCATAAATACAATATATTGTGCTCCTGTTCTATCGTCTTTCACAGTAACAGAAAATGAAGCCACAGGGTTTACGTTTCTTGTTGTGTACCACAGCAGAGGTGAAGTGCGTACATAGGTCCTCTCTTCTTTTTCTTCCAAGTGTAGAAACCGTATTGTATTGAGGTGTGTAACAATACAGTTTGGTTTTCCCAGTGAAAAATCCAAACACCAAGCCTTACAAAGACTTTAGTTCTGACTAGATCTCCTCTTTGATTTACCCCTGGCCCTTTCCCACATGCAACTGTGATTATGTTTTCCTAGCTAGTCCCACCTACCTGAAGACTAATGACATTTTATTTAATCTGTCAACATTTTTGCCTTGTTTTCGTTGACTAAATTGTCAGATTTGTCATTGTTTTAGTCAGCGTGCATTTGTTTTGATTTAGTTATGGTCTTATTTTAGTCAGGGAAAAATTAGTTGTTGACAATAACTTAGATGACGATTTTTAGTCAATACAATTAACACTGCTTGGTTCCTGTTTGTTTGCCCTGCGATGAGGTGGCGACTTGTCCAGAGTGTACCCCGCCTTCCGCCCGAATGCAGCTGAGATAGGCTCCAGCACCCCCCGCGACCCCAAAAGGGACAAGCGGTAGAAAATGGATGGATGGATGGATGGATGGTTGCTTCCTGTTTGTTTTTTTGTTAGTTTTTGACACACTTGTGGACCTCTTCTTTATCCACGGTTGGTACTACTTTATTTTTCATTATTAACATATTGCAGACTGCCTTTTGTCTCTCCAACAACGCAAAGCTCACACCGTGACACATTTGGTGTACCGTATTTTCCGCACTATAAGGCGCACCGGATTATTAGCCGCACCTTCAATGAATTACATATTTCATAACTTTGTCCACCAATAAGCCGCCCCGGATTATAAGCCGCGCCTACGCTGCGCTAAAGGGAATGTCAAAAAAGAGTCAGATAGTTCAGTCAAACTTTAATAATATATTGAAAACCAGCGTTCTAACAACTCTGTCCCAAAATGTACGCAAATGTGCAATCACAAACATAGTAAAATTCAAAATGGTGTAGAGCAATAGCAACATAATGTTGCTCGAACGTTAATGTCACAACACACAAAATAAACATAGCGCTCACCTTCTGAAGTTATTCTTCATTCGTAAATCCTTCGAATTCTTCGTCTTCGGTGTCCGAATTGAAAATTTGCGCAAGCGTGGGATCCAAAATGGCCGGTTCCGTCTCGTCGAAGTCATCGGAGTCAGTGTCGCTGTTGTTGTCCAGTAGTTCTGTGAATCCTGCCTTCCGGAAAGCTCGGACCACAGTTGTGACCGAAATATCTGCCCAGGCATTTACGATCCACTGGCAAATGTTGGCGTATGTCGTCCGGCGCTGTCTGCCCGTCTTAGTGAAGGTGTGTTCGCCTTCGGAGCTGTATGAAAAAAGCCACCCGGCCTCTTCGCGTAAACTTCCCTTAACCACTCGCTCATCTTTTCTTCATCCATCCATCCCTTCGAGTTAGCTTTTATGATGACGCCGGCTGGAAAGGTCTCTTTTGGCAAGGTCTTCCTTTTGAATATCACCATGGGTGGAAGTTAGCATGGCAAGCTAGAACCACAGTGAAGGATGACTTCTCATTCCCTGTGGTGCGAATATTCACCGTACGTGCTCCCGTTCCACAGTGCGGTTCACAGGAATATCAGTTGCTGTGAAATACGGTAGTAATCCGTGTGCGGATGGAGAGATTGCGTCTTTTTATGAACCGGATCCTTGTCGCTTAGTAGGAGCCATTTTGTGGTCTTTACAGATGTAAACAGGAAATGAAACGTACGGTGATATCCGCGCGTTTTTTCTTCTTCTTCCGGGGGCGGGTGGTTGCTTACAGTAGAAGAAGAAGCGCTTCCTGTTCTATGGGGGCGGGTGCTTTCCTTGGCGGTTGCTTGCGTAGAAGAAGAAGCGCTTCCTGTTCTACCGGGAAAAAAGATGGCGGCTGTTTACCGAAGTTGCGAGATCGAAACTTTATGAAAATGAATCGTAATAAAGCGCACCGGGTTATAAGGCGCACTGTCAGCTTTTGAGAAAATGTGTGGTTTTTAGGTGCGCCTTATAGTGCGGAAAATACGGGAATGGCATGCAAAAAGTCTTCCTCTAAAACAATGGACAATTCCCACCGAAGTCAAAGTCGTGTTTGTTCACAATAGGGCTGCAACCAACAACTAATTTGATAATCGATTAATCTGTCGATTATTACTTCGATTAATTGATTAATAATCGGATAAGAGAAAAACTACATTTCTATCCTTTCCAGTATTTTATTGAAAAAAAACAACATACTGGCACCATACTTATTTTGATTATTGTTTATCAGCTGTTTGTAAATGTTGCAGTTTATAAATAAAGGTTTATAAAAAAAATAATAAAAAAAGTAGCCTCTGCGCATGTGCATAGCATAGATCCAACGAATCGATGACTAAATTAATTGCCAACTACTTTTATAATCAATTTTAGTCGATTTAATCGTTTAGTTGTTGCAGCCCTAATTTACAATGAGCTCAGGCTCACACCTTGGTATTTAGGAGAAAAGTAGCGTTTGATTTGCTTACCCTAACCCGCCTCATTAGAGCGTTTTTTTTTTATTGGTTATCCAAGCTATTTTTTAATCTTATCGGATTTGTCGGTGTTACATAATTCTTTATACTACCCGGTAAATACAGGTCCAATATTTTGTGAAATATGTTTTTGTTTTGTAATAATTATTTCACTGATATTAAAACAATGCATCTATTAGGGTCAATACTATAACTTATGGTGATACACACTATCAGTCATTTGACAGATTTAGGATGGTACAATCTTTTTTTAGAAATCCTTTTTTTTTTTTCATTTATACAAATATTACAATGCAGCTGTTGTATGGTAATACACTGGAAGAAAACTATGACATTGCTGTCATTGAAAAAAACTATTTTAAATTTAAAAAGTTATGCTCATTGTTGAATACTGCAAGAGAAAACATGTTTTCCTTTCCTATTCACAGCACTGTCACTTCCAAGCAAAATACTGCGTGGGAACACAGCAACTTAACAGCAGGCAGAGGTGTAGTTTACTGTCCTTGCACAGGTTGTGAAGTCACTAAAGGTTTTTCTTATTGGTTTTATTTCACTGTCAAGCCGAGAGAGAGCTACTTCGTGGCAGTCGGACTGTAAAGCTGCTCACATTAGCAGATTGAAGGTGTGAGAGTCAAGATAAGAGGCGTGAGGCGAAAGGCTGACACGTATTTAAGTGCTTGAGCCTTGTATCTAATAAAATTAGTATGAGCTCTGCGATTGAACAAAATCCCTTTCTGCTGCGCTAACTCACATGTTTTGTGTTTTTTTTTCCCTTATTGAAAATAATATAAACACAAATCTGTTCCAGAGTCAAATTGTTGCTGTCGTTAAACCTTCAGCAGCCCTTTTATAGGGCAGTGAACCACGGTTTTGCAGGGTTAAAAGAGTGCTACTATCAAGCCTATCTTACAAGTCTATCTTACAAACCTATTCGTGCAACATTTTCCAGCAGGTACATTCTTTGACAAGACGTGATGTTCCCTAATTACCCATTGAGCTGTTTAGCATCCGTTTGAAAGACTGAATGTGACCCCTGTGTTAGGGTTTCAAATATAGGTTTTAATCTACAGTTAGGGTTTCAAGTTAAAGTACAAGTTGATATTATGGCTAGTGTTTCAATTTGAAGTTGGAAATGTTCAATTTGGGCATCGCAGTAAGCTACGCCCACATGGAAGCCCCAAGATGTATACTTCCATATCTAATATTCTATTTAATGCCTTTATGGGATATTCTATTTAATGCCTTTATGGGATGTTTGATAAAAAAAATGCAGAATTTCTTATCAATTGTTGAGTTGCAAACATGGTTGGCTCCTCCTGTCCCCGCTTCATGTGATCAAGTCCAACTGGCGATGTTCTCTTAGGGCTTTTCACACACTGTATCATTACCAAGACACACACACACACACTCACATGCCCTCTTTCACCGCTGATGTGAATGTGGGTGTGTGTTATACCACACCACACACTCAACAGGCCTAAAGAGCTAATTTATCGTTGTGTTTTTAGCTTCTTAACCAGCACTCTCCCACTTTTTGCTTTATTTAACATTGTGTGTTTATTCCCGATGTGGGAAGTTGGGAGAGGAAGCTGCAAAAAGGTGTGTCTCCCTTATGACCCAACACTTTACATAACTACACTGCAATTGTGTTTCACTGGTTCTTGTTACAGTTACACTACCAAAGACTATAAAAATGGGACCCATTACCTCCCTGCTTGGCACTCAGCATCAAGGGTTGGAATTGGGGGTTAAATCACCAAACATTATTCGTGGGCGCGGCCACAGCTGCTGCTCACTGCTCCCCTCACCTCCCAGGGGGTGATCAAGGGTGATGGGTCAAATGCAGAGAATAATTTCGCCACACCTAGTGTGTGTGTGACAATCATGGGTACTTTAACTTAACTTACAGTGTAGTACTATATGAGTTGTCACTGTCCTGTATTGTAGATTTGTGGTGTTATTTGCACCACGTTCACCTTTTGTGCTTTAAAGCTATGGAATGAAACATTTTATTTTTAGATTTTATGGAAACAACCAAGGGGTTGATGAAATGATAATCAAAGATATTAAATTCACCACTAGGTAGGGCTGGTACACTCTTATGTCAGCGGAAGTGGAGCATAACAATTGATTTAATTAAGTATTTTGTCAAATTGTATTGATTTATTGCAATACATTTGAATATTGTCTTGTCCCTTAATATTGCTGTTTTCCAAAGAATGTCAACCTTTTTCAAAAATGGCAATAGGGAAGTAACTATATAAAAAATCTCACTGGATATTATAATCACAGTATTAAGGCCAAGATACGATATTATTGTGGTAAATGTCCCCGCCCAAAATTTTTTTTTTTTATATGCCATAGTGCGTAAAATGAAGTGGCAGGAATGTTTAGGATAAACACACTTTCTGTAATTGTACACAAACATAATGTAAACATGTTCTAATCCTATTTTACCATACTAACATGTATTAAGTGCAAAGAATAGTGCTGGAACATACACTATTACAAGCAACAACAAAAAAAAATTTGGTTTATCATTGGCCCTGGAATGAGGTGGCAACTCATTCAGGGTGTACGCCGCTTTCCGCCCAAGTGTAGCTGGGATAGGCTCTAGCCACCCCGCGATCCCAAAAGGGATAAGTAGTAGACAATGAATGGATGGTTTATCAAGTAGCTTCTCATATTGTATTTCTCACCGTGTGAAGTATCCACGCACACACTGGACGCTTTCCCTTCGTTTAGGCGCGCAGTGACCCGCATGGAAATACTCGATACAAAGTTGGCGTGCTTTGCGGTACGCAGATGTAATTACTTCCGCCAAAGAGGTTTGGTTTTCACCAGAGTTTGTCTGTTAGCAATATAACTCAAAGTTTGGACAGATTTTGATGAAACCTCCAAAAACAACAATGCCTTTTATCTACTACGAACATACTTCCTTTATTCCCCTCTTTTCGGTGTTCCACTCCCCTACCTATCCGGTCCCGCTCTGCGCAGAGGGTTTTTGGAGATGTAGTTTATTTTCAGACCCACCAACGCAAAAGTCCTAGAAAATCTACTCACCAAGTTTCAGTTTTTATACCGTCATATGTCACGGCAATAATGTGAGGATTTTGAAACCGCAATAATGCAGTATCAACAATACTGTTACATCCCTAATAGACAAGCAAACAATAACAAATAACATTACAATAAAAATGAAGAGAGTGAACTGCACATCTCTACACAAAATGTATGCATGTATCTCTGTCGCTCTTTATGCAGATATATTTAGTTGCGGGCCGTGCATTTCACACAGAGGCCTTCAGTGATGTCTGACTTTAATAAATACCGTATTTTTCGGAGTATAAGTCGCACCGGAGTATAAGTCGCACCTGCCGAAAATGCATAATAAAAAAGGAAAAAACATATATAAGTCGCACTGGAGCCCGGCCAAACTATGAAAAAAACTGCGACTTATAGTCCGAAAAATACGCAGTATTTATGTCACCACATGACCACGGCAGGAAAAATAATATACGGAAACACACTTGCGCACTACCGGGGATTGAATCACCTCAACAGTGTACGAAACAGGCTTTTTTGGGGGGCATTTAAAAATCAATTAACCCGCATCAGCAATTAAAACATATCTCTATGTGGTATTGTCAAATGAAAATATTGTAAAAAAAATATCAAAACGTGGAAAAATAAGGAATACAATTTTTTGATCTCACAATTTGTAGCACCCATCCGAAGCCTTAAGCCAGTGGTACCGCTCATAGTTGGTAGATTCGATTGGAAGTGGCAGACAAATCATTTCACCAGCTCGGACAGGTTAGCTAGCTTCGGGGGTTGGCCGACCTCATCTCAGGATATCTAGCTTCTCTTGAAATGTCTTTCTTGAAAATGGCCTTGCAAATCTATATCTGCATCCTAATCCAGAGTTTTTCAACCACTGTGCCGCGGCACACTAGTGTGCCGTGAGATATTGTCTGGTGTGCCGTGGGAAATTATGCAACTTCACCTAATTGGTCCAAAAAATATTTTTTGCAAATCAATAATTATGATCTGCAAATAATGTGCCGTTGCTTAGTGTCTGTGCTGTGTAAACCACGTAATACTCCATGTCAGTAGGTGGCAGCGGGTAATTAATTGCTTTGTAAAAGTCGTAAGGTGTCGGGTGAGACGAGGAGGGTTTGTTGTGATCCCATTATGCAGACCACATCGGGAGGCAGTGTGCAGGTAAAAAGGTATGTAATGCTTAAACCAAAAATTAACGAAAGGGAAAGGCAATGGCTATGCAAAACGAAAGTTAAACTGAACTGGCTACAAAGTAAACAGAAACAGAACGCTGGACGACAGCAAAAACTTACTGCGTCCACAAAGTACGTCCGTTCTTGACATGACAATCAACAATGTCCACACAAATAAGGATAGCAACAATGTAAATAGCCTTGCTTGCTAACACAAACCAGGTGCGCGGAATAGCGCTCAACGGGAGACATGAAACTGCTACAGGAAAACACCAACAAAACAGGATGGGCCACCAAAATAACAGCGCAAGACAAGAACTAAAGCACTACACACAGGAAAACACTAACAAACTCAAAATAAGGCATGACGACCTGGTGGAGTTTCATTTTTTTTAACGTTTTCTGCTGGTGGTTTGCCTCCGGATTTTTTAAATGAGAAAAATGTGCCTTGCCTCAGAAAAGGTTGAAAAACACTGTCCTAATCAACGCTTTACTCTCCTTCCTTGTGGATTAGAAAAGCGAGTACCGGTAGATTCCTCTGCTTGCTGGGTGTGGCTCTGGTGCAGCACTTCCTGCTTTTGCAACTCACAATTTGTGATTGGATACTCACTCGGGAGTCACAAGTGAGTATCCAATCACAGGAGAAGTTAATGTCAAGTACGCTGGTTCAATGTGAAGCAACTTAGAAAGGCTATGGTCAACAAGTAGTGATCGAAATGGCTATTGCAGCAGTCTATCAACTGTATGTGCCCCTTAAGCCTGCACTGCACAGACCGCTGCTATGTTGATTCAGCAGGCCTCCGGCAGAATTAATACTTTTCTGGCAACAAGCTAGCTGGATAAAAGCGGCAACACTTAAACCTAATATGACATGAAAAGAATATAATGAATAATTTTATATAACTAATATGATCATGGTTCAGGTTAGGCCAGCAGAGAAGGCCACTGTATACATCTATCCATTAGGGATAGGAGATACTGCCTAACATTCATATCGTGATATATATAATGCAATATTTGGTATGTAAATAATAGAATCGTTGTAAAGGTTAAACATTTAAAATTCATTGTTTGCAGATGAGATAGGCTCCAGCACCGTAAGGGACAAGCGGTAGACAATGGATGGATGAATGATTACATTTTTATCACAATTATATTCAGATAAAAACACAGGAGGGCTGCGTAACAATATCATTAAATAATTAGATTTTTACTATGGTGCTGATTTAAATACTTTGCTTTTTGCCCTCGGTCCACCTGTGTCCAGGGAATTACAATAACACATTTTTTTTGATGATATAAAGAATCAATCTAATCACGAGTATCGACAATGTACTGATTCGATACTTCGTATCGTTACTGTTGATATTTGTCACCTGTTTACATTCAAGAGCTCTACAGTAGCTTAGCGGGTAGCATATGTTATTGTATCCTCCTACGGTGTGTTTAGTTTCGTCCTCCAGTGATAATAATACATTTAATAAACATAGTTCATTTGTCACCTTAGAGGTGAGGATAGCAGACTTAGAAGTGGCTTTGCACTGAAGTGAAGTGAAGTGAATTATATTTATATAGTGCTTTTTCTCTAGTGACTCAAAGCGCTTTACATAGTGAAACCCAATATCTAAGTTACATTTAAACCAGTGTGGGTGGCACTGGGAGCAGGTGGGTAAAGTGTCTTGCCCAAGGACACAACGGCAGTGACTAGGATGGCGGAAGCGGGGATCGAACCTGCAACCCTCAAGTTGCTGGCACGGCCACTCTACCAACCGAGCTATACCGCCCCAAACTGTGAAGGGACATTAACTCATTAGCTGCTAGCGCTCAAGCGAGGACATTGGAGTGCTTTGAGGACACGCTCGTTCCTTGTCGCTGTCAAGTTTGTGGAACACAGAATGTGTCATCAACCTGCATTATCACGATATAATGATAGTATTAAAAGCTCTATTGTCAGCCAAATTTATATAATCTATATCACGCAACCTTATTACCCATTATTTTTATGGCATTATAAAATAGCATTCTGTCGAATATGTTCATTTAGTTGTGTTAAGCAAATTGGACATTACTACTTATCTGCAACCAGCTGCCTTCTGTTCAAACTCTGGCATGGAAACAAGAAAGATTGGCCATATTACACTTAATTATTAATTGCTCTACTCTTTGTTACTTCTGAACTGAAATGCTTAAAATACAAAACCTAAAACGAGTGAAGTTGGCACTTTTCAACCTATTTTAAATTGAATAGACTGCAAAGACAATATATCTAATGTTCGAACTGAGAAACTTTTTTTTTTTTAAATAATCATTAACTTAGAATAAAATGGCAGCAACAAATTGCAAAAAAGTTGGCACAGGGACATTTTTACCACTGTGTTACATTACCTTTCCTTTTAACAACACTCCGTAAACGTTTGGGAACTGAGGAGACCAATTTTTGAAGCTTTTCAGGTGGAATTCTTTCCCATTCTTGCTTGATGTACAGTTTAAGTTGTTCAACAGTCCGGGGTCTCCGTTGTTGTATTTTACGCTTCATAATGCACCAGACATATTCAATGGAAGACAGGTCTGGACTTCAGGCAGGCCAGTCTATTACCCGCACTCTTTTACCACGAAACCACGCTGTTGTAACACGTGCAGAATGTGGCTTGGGATTGTCTTGCTGAAATAAGCAGGGGCGTCCATGAAAAAGACGTTGCTTGGATGGCAACATTGGTTGCTCCAAAACCTGTATGTACCTTTCAGCATTAATGGTGCCTTCACAGATGTGTAAGTTACCCAAGCCTTGGGCACAAATACACCCCCATACCATCACATATGCTGGTTTTTGAACTTTGCGCCTATAGCAGTCCGGATGGTTCTTTTCCTCTTTGGTCTGGAGGACACCACGTCTACAGTTTCTAAAAACAATTTGAAATGTGGACTCGTCAGACCACCGAACACTTTTCAACTTTGCATCTGTCCATCTTAGATGAGCTCAGGCCCAGCGAAGCCGGTGGCGTTTCTGGGTGTTGTTGATAAATGGCTTTCGCTTTGCATAGGAGAGTTTTAACTTCCACTTACAGATGTAGCGACGAACTGTAGTAACTGACAGTGGTTTTCTGAAGTGTTCCTGAGCCCATGTGGTGATAACCTTTACACAATGATGTCGCTTTTTGATGCAGGGATTGAAGGTCATGGGCATTGGCTCTTACGTACAGTGATGTCTCCAGATTCTCTGAACCTTTTGATGATATTACGGAACGTAGATGGTGAAATCCCTAAATTCCTTGCAATAGCTCGTTGAGAAATGTTGTTCTTAACCCTTTGATGCATAACATGGGTCAAATGTGACCCAACCAAGTTTTTATTATCTGTTTCTTTGCAATAATTGAATGTAATCTTTCAGTATTCCAGGTTTTCCTCAATTAACTTGTTTTTGGTCATTAAACATTGTTATTTTATTCTTTCTTTTCATAATTTTTGAATAAAAATGAGTTTTGTATTACTACCCTTCCAATGCACAACATGGGTCAAAAATGACCCACATATATTTTCTATGTTATTTCATGTTAGCCTGAGCGTTGCTTTGCTATATATTTCAAATAAATGTATTTTATCGTTTACTATCACATATATTCAGTAAATATCATGTTTTTGTTCAGCTAAAATCATATTTTTTATGTTTCCTTTCTTACTCTATGAACAAGCACAGCTTTTGTATTCATACATCAACTTCACACAGATGGGTCAGAAATGACCCACCTGCATTCACTGTGACATTTGGTAGGAACCTTTTGAATTTGAGCATGTTTGCAATTAGGAATGTATTTGGTGCGAACAACTACTCAACACCTTTGAACATCTGATAAGTAAGTAAGTTATTTTACAATTGTTCTACCTAAGAAAATATTTGATGCCTTGTGAAAGGGTTGGAATAATTTAGTGCGTCACTTGTCAGAAAGGGAAATATTTGCAATACTATTAGCTAACTGTTGACATATTCTTGTTAGCTAAACTAATCTTATAGCTGGGTCACCAACATAAAACTCAAGATAGAAATTTAGATTGATGTGCATTTTACAGTATGGTACGTTTGATTTGCTTTATCCAGAGTATGGCTAAAAGATTTACAGCTGAGATGGTTCTAAGGATGCTGGATGAAGAACCAGATGAGGAGGCGATTGGAAATGATTCGGAGTCTGAAATATCTGAGGATGATGACCCTGACTATGTGCCCCAGGCAGGGGCGCCGAAAAGGGGGGGTCAAGGAGACGTATTCTAGGGGCCCATGATGGAGGGGGGCCCAGAGAGGCCCCTAATGATGATGAAATTATAATACAGAAAAAATAATGACACTGTGTCGGGGGCCCTGTAAAGATTCTTTTCATGGGGCCCAAAATCCCTAGCGGCGCCCCTGGCCCCAGGATCAAGCTGAAGATGTGGGTGTGTCTTCAAATCCAGCTCTCCTAGATGAAGAAGACATAGACATAGTTGACTCATCTGATGATGAATCCTCAGAAGAGGAAGCACAGACCCAGTCCAATAGACTGAGTAAAAAGGGGTCTTACTGGAATGAGAATCCCCCCACTTCCAGCAGAACAAGAAGCCATAACATTCTGAGGCTCAGAAGCTGCCCAGGACCTACACCCGGATCAAGAGCTGTTTCACCGAAAGATGCATGGGATATGTTCATCAGTGACAACATCATTGAGGAGGTTCTAAAATGCACCAACTTAGAGGGACGAAGAGCAGCCGCAGTTAAAGGGAAAACGTGGAGAAGTGTCAAGAAAGAGGAATTAATTCCTTCTGAGCACAATGCATGATGACAAAGCAGTGGATGACAGTCAGAAGAAGAAACCAGAAGTGATACTGTACTACAAAAGAACAAAAGGAGGAGTGGACACAACAGATCCAATGGTTGGCACCTACACATGCAAGCGGAGAACACGGAGGTGGCCCATGGTGCTCTGGTACAATATGCTGGATATTGCCACCCTCAAAACCACACCAACTTCACTGCAGAACACCCTGGTTACATGGGTGGTGTCACCAATGCACGCCGACTATTCATCAAGGAGCTGGCCAAAGAGCTGGTCATGCCACATATGAAGAGCCGCATGGAGGGCATACCCACACTCCAAAAGCATATCATAGAGGCAATGGGAAGATGCGGGATAGAAAAACAAACCATGGTCACCACCCAACCAGAAGAGGACATAAGACAGAAGGGCGCGGCGAAGAGGAAGAGGTGTGCGATCTGCCCATCTGCCAAAGACAGAAAAGTCAGCAGCTGGTGTTCGTAGTGCAAGAAGCCTGTGTGCAAGGAGCACAAACGCACAGTGGTAATGTGTGCTACATGTGAGGAATCTGATAACTAACTAATAAAGAATAAAAGAATCATAAGAACTGAATTGACAATTTTCTTTTACGTTGGTCTAATTCACAAATGTATTTTCGTTACTGCCAGATGTTTGCCAAAATGACAAATAAACAGGTTTCAAATAATAAATGTATGATTGTTTGGCCCGAATCACATCTAAAATAAGTATTTGAAGTAGAATATTATTGTAATATGCCTTCATCCATTTTTAAATCGCACTTGGATAATGGGTCATTTTTGACCCATGTGTGTAAACTTGATGTAGTATTACAAAAAATACTTTTGTTCATAAGGTATGGTAGGAAAAATACAAATAATGATTTGTGGTAATCAAAAACAAGATTTTTAAAGAATACTTGAATTATTAAATTATAAAATACATTGATTTCAAAAGATACAGCAAAGAAACACTCAGGCAGCATGAAATAACATGGGAAATTGATGCGGGTCATTTTTGACCCATGTTGTGCATTAAAAGGGGTGTGCGTATGTTATGCATCAAAGGGTTAAACTGTTCGACAATTTGCTCACGCATTTGTTCACAAAGTGGGGACCCTCGCCCCATCCTTGTTTGTGAATGACTGAGCATTTCATGGAAGCTGCTTTTATACCCAATCATGGCACCCACCTGTTCACAATTAGCCTGTTCACCTTTGGGATGTTTCAAATAAGTGTTTGATGAGCATTCCTCAACTTTCTCAGTCTTTTTTGCCACTTGTGCCAGCTTGTTTGAAAAATGTTGCAGGCATCAAATTCCAAATGAGCTAATATTTGCAAAAAATAACAAAGTTTACCAGTTTGAACTTTAAGTGTTTTGTTTTTGCAGTCTATTCAATTGAATATAGGTTGAAAAGGATTTGCAAATCATTGTATTCTGTTTTTATTTACAATTTACACAACGTGACAACTTCACTGGTTTTCGGTTTTGTAAAATCAAGATGCCCAGTGGGACATATTGTCTTCCTCAAACAAACATTTCTAGTTTTATAGTATTACCCAAAGCTCTCTGAAAATGATAGTTTTGATCCATTGTGTTGATGGATGTGACTTTAAATGTTCCCATTGTTAATTTGCATAAGGTTAAACTCCACTGGCGATCTCCAATATGTCCTTTTGTTTCCGCAGCGAGCAGAGCATCTGCCAGGCTCGGGCCTCTGTGATGGTCTACGACGACGCCAGTAAGAAGTGGGTGCCCATCAAGCCGGGCCAACAGGGCTTCAGCCGCATCAACATCTACCACAACACCGCCAACAACACCTTCAGGGTGGTGGGCGTCAAGCTGCAGGACCAGCAGGTGAACAGCAGGGCATTGTTTTTTTTTTGCTCTCTGTGAGTTGTCACTTTTTAACACATGTGTCACTTTGCGGAGATAGCAGTGCTACAAATATAGTGGAACCTCTAAAAGTTGCTTTGTCAACCTGCACATTTCTTCAGATTTCGTAGTACAAGTAAAGTTCATTATAAAGCGGTCCAACATAAAGAGATGTTCTACGTGGTTGTGCCCATCCATCCATCCATTTTCTACCGCTTGTCCCTTACGGGGTCGCGGGGAGTGCTGGAGCCTATCCCAGCTGCACACGGGCGGAAAGCAAGGTACACCCTGGACGAGTCGTTACCTTATCGCAGGGCCAACACAGATAGACAGACAACATTCACGTTCACATTCACACATTAGGGCCAATTTAGTGTTACCAATCAGCCTATCCCCAGCTGCATGTCTTTGGAGGTGGGAGGAAGCTGGAGTACCTGGAGGGAAACCACGCAGTCATGGGGAGAACATGCAAACTCCACACAGAAAGATCCCGAGCCCAGGATCAAACCCAGGACCTTCGTATTGTAAGGCACACGTACTAACCCCTGCTCATCGTGCTGCCCTGTGGTTGTGCCATGGACCTGTCAACATGTTCACCAAACACAACAAGTCACCTGACTCTCCTGCCAACATGGCCACCAAACACAACAAGTCCCCTGACTCCCCTGCCAACATGACCACCAAACACAAGTCACATGACTCTCCTGCCAACATGGCCACCAAACACAACAAGTCACCTGACTCCCCTGCCAACATGGCCACCAAACACAACAAGTCACCTGACTCTCCTGCCAACATGGCCACCAAACACAACAAATCACCTGACTCTCCTGTCAACATGGCCACCAAACACAACAAGTCACCTGACTCTCCTGCCAACATGGCCACCAAACACAACAAATCACCTGACTCTCCTGCCAACATGGCCACCAAACACAACAAGTCACCTGACTTTCCTGCCAACATAGCCACCAAACACAACAAGTCACCTGACTCTCCTGCCAACGTGGCCACCAAACACAAGTCACCTGACTCTCTTGCCAACATGGCCAGCAAAACATCTAGTCATCTGACTCTCCCGCCAGGTTGATGGCCAGTTGCATCAGATGTGCAAGATGACTTCAGATATGGAAGTGGGGCAGTCAGAGTTGCTAAGAATTAAAGGTTCATAGAAGGTTCCATAGGAATTGCTTGGAGTCATTTTTGACCCCACTTGTGAAAGAGTGTGGTAGTGATACAAAAACTGCAATTTCTTAAAATCAATTATAAAAAGCAAAAAAAAAAGCAATTTTCATCATGTCACAAACATGTTTTGAGGAATACCTGGAATATGAATATATAATAACTTTTCATTTTAAATATTTTAAACAATAACAACCTGTGGGGTCATTTTTTACCCCACGTGTGCCTCTAAGGAATGGGTGTCAAACACTGGCCCGCGGGCCAAATTTGGCCCGCCGTGTAATTTCACTTGGCCCTTGAGGCGATATCAAATTAACACTAGAGCTGGCCCGCTGATCATATACAGCGGGGGTGTATTTTGTAGCGTCCCGGAAGAGTTAGTGCTGCAAAGGATTCTGGGTATTTGTTCTGTTGTGTTTATGTTGTGTTACGGTGCGGATGTTCTCCCTATATTTGTTTGTCATTCTTGTTTGGTGTGGATTCACAGTGTGGCGTATATTTCTAACAGAGTTAAAGTTGTTTATACGGCCACTCTCAGTGTAACCTGTATGGCTATTGATCAACTGTGCGTTGCATTCACGTGTGTGAGCGTACAGGAGCCGCACATGTCTTGTGTCTGAGCCGACACGTTGTTAGAATGGATGAAAAGCGGACGTTAAAGGTAATGCCTTTAAGGCACGCCTCCAAGACTCTGGTCCGGGTGGACTACGAGATATAGTGACTGATGATTGCAAAACTTGCTTGGGTCCCTATTAAAAGGTTAATTTGTTCAACCTTGGCCCGCGGCTTTGTTCAGTTTTAAATTTTGGCCCACTCTGTATTTGAGTTTGACACCTTTGCTCTAAGGGTTAAAACAAGGTACCTCATTTCCATTTACAGTAATGCACTGTAAAAACGACTAGAGTTTACAGTAAACAACTGGCATCTCAGTCACCAGAATTTTACCGTAAAATCTTTTCCCATAAGAAAGCCTGTAACTTTAGCAAATAAAGTTTTAGGTGCAACATTCCGTAAAAAAATGTGCTATAAACCGAAAACATGTGGTGTGTAGGCGTACACAAAGCAAGTTACCACTGTATAGCGTTCTCTTGGCTCACAATGTAGTATGTCTTATTGTTATAGGAACAAGATAATCACCATTAGCATGTTATGTTGGTATAATAAAAAATAGTTATCCTATTGTTTCCATTTTTTTGCTGTCAATAAAGCATTAAGCTAATATTTGTGATGCTCTTCCATCCCTTCCCTAATAAAAGGTGGTGATCAACTACTCCATAGTGAAGGGCCTCAAGTACAATCAGGCCACGCCAACATTCCATCAATGGCGTGACGCTCGCCAGGTCTATGGACTCAACTTTGCCAGCAAGGAGGAGGCCACCACCTTCTCCAACGCCATGCTGTTTGCGCTCAACGTCCTCAGCTCACCTGACAGTGGCGGTAATGCAAACTTTTGACTTCTCCGTCATCTGCTTGTTCACGAGAACTCAAGAGATCAGGACTTTGTTTTTAACTCTTTGTTGTCTGACGCACTAAGATATTTTCTGAATCTTTTTGTAGTAGTGAATAGCTCCTTTTAACGATACATTGAATATCGTGTTCTTTAGTCTAGAAAACAGCTAAAAAGTCCAACTATCTTGCTTTAACTGTCTCTGTTGAATATCACTTAACTGACTATAAATTAATACTATTGAACTTGGATGGATGGATTTTGTCAGGCAGGTATTAAAGTCTTATGAGCTGTACTTCCCTCTAGTGGTGAACAAAATGCACTGCAGCTGTAATCAGAGGAGGCAGAGTTTTATAGAGATGTATCAATATTTTTATTAGTAGATTTCATTGTAGAGCACTTTATATTTTCAATAGTAAAGGATGGTACACTTTTTACACGCTTAATATATTTAGTTGGAACTTCTATGTTTGTCACGTAACAAACCCCTGAGCAGCTCTAGTTACAAGTTATTTAAAAGGGAGTTTAACTGTGTATTCATGCCAGGACATCCTTGTGGCTCTCCTGTTGGTGGTTAAAATATCACATATGGAGACATAATGTCGGGGGTCCTTCTTTTGTGGGCGCAGTGGGGCTCCAAGGTTATGAGATGTGTGCATCTGTTTACATGTTTAGTGTTACGTGGTGATTAAAAATAGGCGTTTGACTAGAACTCCTAAATTAACAATGTGGAAAACTAATAAATAAATGTATTATTTTTTTCATTTTCTTAAATATTATTTAAAATATTAAT
Organism: Nerophis lumbriciformis; assembly: GCF_033978685.3. Classification (NCBI taxonomy): domain Eukaryota; kingdom Metazoa; phylum Chordata; class Actinopteri; order Syngnathiformes; family Syngnathidae; genus Nerophis; species Nerophis lumbriciformis. Next base: position 17,867,837 of record NC_084555.2, on the reverse strand, counting down.
TCATTCATTTTATTACAAAAAGTACAAATGTATGTACCTGTATATCAACAATGATTTCTAAACAATATTTTTGACTACATTTATGTTCTAAGGAAAATGCAGGATTATTTTTTGGACATTTTAATTAACTAGAAAATTCAGCAATAAATTATAATATTTAAAAAAATAGGTAGACATCTTATTTTAAGTGAATTTCCTTGATCTGCATTGGGAATAATAGCAAACAATTATTAATTTAGTTGGAATGTGTTACTATTATACACTTATACACTGAACCACCACAAATAGATTTTATTATACGCCTGTGAATGCAGCTTATCTTTACAACTATGTTTAGTAGATGACATCGTAACTATGCCTTTTAACACACCTCATATAAGCACCCGGTATGCCAGAGAATAAGGAGTGGTAGCAGAGGGCTCAGAGCTGCCAACGTAATGACCGTGTCGTTATATTTAGTATATATTTGGGTACTTGTATAGAGTAGACAGATTTGAATATTCAGACCTGATTTTGTCTAAGAAAGGGACTTTCGATAACTATCTATCAGCATTTTCTGCGCCCATTGTAGACTTTTGGCGACTACAACATGAAAGCATGTTATCATTTATGCTATATCTGTATCATTTTTCTCAACGAGCACAGGTCCCGCCACAAAAATAAATGACCAAAACATATTTGTTTGGCTTTTAATGTTTTGTTCTCATTTTTTGTCTCTCCTGCAGCTTCCATAAAGATTACATCATATGCACATGCACAATGACCAATTATGCAAATTAGACGATGCCATTCACGCATCATCCCCCTGAGTTCATAATGTATATTAAATATAAAAAATAAAACAAGTCTGATCATGCCCTTTTGGTCCTCCTGGGTCCTTTTGCTTGTCCTTGGCCCTCACCATGGCAACAGCCTGGCACCTCACACTTAGTCAGCAGTACAGACACACACATGCATGGATGCACATGCAGCACATTGTGTCCGTATACTATAGTCGCCATTTATTAACACTGCATCATGTTTTTGCTGGTATTCACTGTCATTGAAAACATGTCTAAATAGGAGATGTATTGTTCAATATGTTTTAAAAGGAGTTAAACAGTTTATTGCATGGTTGTCAGAACTAGTAGTACAGGTAATTGTGGTATTTTTGACCTCTCTTTCCCTAGTGTTGGCTAAATGTCGTGAAAATTAGTGTAAACGGTCCAACTTGTTTGATGCGTTTACAAACATTGCTCTGAAGTATTTTCATCACAATCTAATTTGTGTCACACTTACTTAACTCGCATATATTAAATATACTCCAGGATTTTTTCCTCACACATGCAATCGTTTTTCATACGTTACATTCTTAGGAAACAACAAATTCCACATAAGATAAATGTCATGACTTCATATGATGAACACTTTATCCCCCCCACTCCATCTTTCAGGTCCAGTTGTCCAGCGCCAAAATGGACCTTCCTCGGAGGAGAGTGAGGCCCAGAGGAGGTACAGTAACAAACACTATGCACTCACTCGCCACTTCATTAGGTACACAAGCACAATACATACAAATAATACATTTCATTATATATTACACCCTTTACAGTAGCTATGTAGTATTGTGAAATAAATACAAATAATCCATCCATCCATCCATTTTCTACCACTTATTCCCTTTGGGGGCGCGGGGGGCGCTGGAGCCTATCTCAGCTACAATCATTGAACTTAATTAGTTTGAACATTTCAGTATATAATCAAATACTATTATTGATATATAATTTCGTTGAACAGCTGAGATAGGCTCCAGCAACCCCCCACGACCCCGAAAAGGACAAGCGGTAGAAAATGGATGGACGGAGAATTTGTTGAAATAATTGTTTAAAGACTACATTTTATATATAATCAACTATAATAATAATAATAATTTTGTTAAGGTTCATTTGTTTTGTATTGAAAATTAATATTTAAACTATTAATCATATATAATTGTGTTGAGGATCACGATAATTTGTTTGAATAATTTGTTGAAATTCTTTATTCAAATTAATATTTTGATTTGTAATCTATTAAAGATATATAATTTTGTTAAGGATAGGTAATTTATTGTAATTATAAATGTGTGGTAATTATTTAAAAAAAAAAGTGATATTTGAATATAAGAATCAATTATTCTTCATCCATATTACCATCTTCTATACAGCTTATCTTCAATGGTCACAGGTCAGCTGGAGCCTATCCCAGCCGATTTTGTGCGAGAGGCATGGTACACTCGACAGCTCACCAGCCAATTGCAGAGCAATTCAATCATTTATATCTAATTTTGTTAAGGTAAATTATTTTTCTGTAATTAAGAAATTCACTGCAATACAAACATAAGTTAAAGTGAAATAATTAATAGGGTTGCTACTTGCTCATAAAATTGATTCACCTCCGAATAATTTTTATTCTGAAATGTTTAACTTGTTTTTAATTTCATAGCTCTGATATCATATATTCTGCATATTCATGAAGACAGACACGCTAAATGTATTGCGCTGGCTATTTTGCTCACTTAAGAGACGCAATCTTCTGTGCACAAGCTCTGTGCATCACCTTTGTTTAAATACACCTTTAGTGTACCTTTTTTACTGTTATAAGATGACATGCAGTGAAATGTACAGTACCTCTGAACCACTCAAAAGTCAAAATGAATTAGGAACAAATATTAATACAAAAGTAAAGTAACATATCCACACAATCTAGTAAGCAATAAACACTCAATTATAGCCCGATTGTAGCTGAGATAGGCTCCAGCGCCCCCCCGCGACCCCGAAGGGAATAAGCGGTAGAAAATGGATGGATGGATGGATATAGCATAGTTGCAGAAGTGACCTTAAAGAATGAACATCTTAATAGTGGGAGAGGAATTTATTTGCTTCTCTCCTGTCTGTGATTTTTATTTTGTAATGTTAAATAATGAAGCCAACATAGTAAATAAAAGTACAAGTATGACGTAATGCACTTTGTAATGACAGAATTGTGTGTCTAATGTTGTGTCTGGGGTGTGTGCACATAGACACCAACACCAGAATAAAAGCATCCAGACAGCTTGAATAGTTATTGACAGTCCACAAGTCTTTTATAATAATGAAATAGCATCCTTGCTATCCCAAGGATGATGGAGCAGCATCAGATGCAGGCGCACAAGGAGAGGGAGCGGCGGACGTCAGGATCAGGTGAGGCTTTCAAAACAAACACACACGGCTTTAGGAAAGTCAATAGTGTGACGAATGCTCTTAAGTACACAAACATGCTCACTGAAGACTGTAGTGGATGTTCAAATGAAAGAAAAGGCGTGTATTTGCTGGGCTTTTGTCTTTTTGCTATCAGTGTTGTGTCAGACACAGTAAACACACTGCTCCTTATTCCCTTCTACTAATCCACATCTCCACTATGCCTTTCTCTCTCTCACACACACACACACACATGTTCAAGCCTTGCTGCACACTCGGTTATATCAGTGACCCCGCCCCTCAAGCCCCGCCCCCTAACCCCACCCCTGACCCCAGCCCCTGCAACATGCTCTGCTGCCATCTCTTTCTTCCAGCTGCTGTTGGGGGGGGGAAATGTCATGTGCTTTTTTCTGACCATGTTGCATTCTGCTGCTTGATATTTTGGATTCTTTATTTGCGATTAGCTTCTGTTCTTTGAATTACGCTCCTGATTTGTTGCTTTGGTTTTTATTATCGTTTCATCTCGGCTTGGTTGCTTTTCATTCTTCTCACGTTTTTTCTCTTTTTCTGTTTTCCTTTGTTTGTCGCCCTCCTCCGTCCGCATCTCCTCCTTCTGTCTACCCCCCCCCCCAACCCCCCCAACTCCCCGTCACAGTCGTTTCCACTCTCCAATATAAAGTGTCTGTACCCCCCGCCCACCCCCACCACCCAGACACTCCGCCCGAGTACAGACAGTACAGATGTAGCACACTGCCCCCGTCCTATGTCCGTGTGGCCTCTTCCTCCTCCCCTCCCTCCTCCTCCTCCCCTCCCTCTCAAGAGAAGGAGGCGGGGGCGGCGAGGGACAAGGCCCAGCTCTCCTCCCAGCTCTCCACCTCGCTGGCCTCTGCCTTCTCCCCAGTCCAGGGGGGGGTGTCCACCCTAGGCCGGCAGGTCCGTCAGATCCCCCTGTCTCCTCCCACCACAGCCCGCCACCTTCACCAGCAGCAGGACATCATGCTGCCCCCCAAACATGGCACCTGGTCCGCTTCGCATTTGCAGCAAATGTACGCCCAGTGCCCACCCTCCGCTTCCCCTCCGGTAATGATGGCCATGCCCGCCAGGCAGGGCTTAGCGCAGCCACAGCCTGTGCTCCCCATGGCGCATCCCCTCCCGGCCATGAGCGCTAGGATGAAGCCCCCGCCACTCGACCCTCAACAGTACCCCCAGCATCAGCCCCACTCTCACGCCAACGGCCAGTCAGACGACTCCTACTCCCCCCACTCCCACCAGATTCCGCTCACCCTGCAGTACTGCGATGCCGTGCCCCTGCCGCCCCTGATGGGCCAGCCACCCCCGGGGCCCGCCCCCAATCACCAGTACCAGTCCACCTTCCACCCTCAGCAACATCAGCAGCAGGTGTACCACCAGCAAGCCCCTTCCTCACCCCCCTCTTACAATGATGGGGGCTCGCCCAAGAAGACCCCCTCCCCTGTCCCCCAGCAGGTCCCCATGACCAACAGCAGTAAGTATGAAGAGGAGAGGAGGAGGTCGTTCTTTTAACAGAAAGGAAGTTACGCGTGTTCAAAAACAAAAATAGCATGAACAAAAGTAGGACCCTCCAATAGGGTGCCACACCCTGTGGGACACATACATAGAGTGCAATTATACTCAACCTTTTGTAATTATTAGACAAATTAATACTTAATAATTATTAAAAAAATTTTTTTTTGGACTGATCTCGCTTAAATTTTACAGACATACTCATAATTTCCCTTTTTGTGGCCCCATTTCGGTCTTTAATATAGTGTAAAATGCTACAGGCTATAAGGCTGACTGCTTACTAGTTTATTTATTTTTATTTAGCCTTTATTTAACCAGGTAAAAATCCCATTGAGATCAAAGATCTCTTTTCCAAGGGAGACCTGGCCAAGAGGGCAGCAGCAAGGTTACATTAAAAAACAGTAAACAACACTTAAAACATCACATTTAAAACATTAAAACTTGCTCACATGACACATGTGCATACAGACAAGGTAGACTACAGTCCTTTCACAGAAGCATTAAACTCATTCAATGTAACAAGGGTTTGAAGTTGAATATTCGATTGTAGGTTATTCCAAGCCTTCGGTGCTGAAAACCTAAATGCTTTCTTGCCCAGTTCAGTTCTTACTTTGGGGACGACAAATTGCAGAACATTCATTGAACAACAACAAGATTGTGACTTCCTTGTTTCTTTGTTAAAAGACAAGATAGATAGGATGGAGTGATACAAAGAATGGTTTTGTAGATGAAAACATACCAATGATTGAGGCGCCGAGCACATAAAAACGTCCAGTTAACCATTGAGTATAACACACAATGGTGAGTAAGGGGAGCGCTAGACTAGTGAGTATTGTAAAACAGTCATGTCTAGAGGGCTTTCTTAATGTTTCGTAACACAATTTAGAAAGTTTTAAACAGGCTTTTCATGCTCTAAAATATTAATTCCTACTATTACCGCATTTTTGTTGGTGTTTTAGAAGTTATGGAAAGATTTGTATTTACTGTAATCACATAAAAATAAACAAAAGTACTACCGTATAAGTCGCAGTTTTTTTCAGTTTGGCGGGGGTTCGACTTATACTCAGGAGCGACTTATGTGTGAAATTATTAACACTACCCTAAAATATCAAATAATATTATTTAGCTCATTCACGTAAGAGACTAGACGTATAAGATTTCATCAGATTTAGCGACTAGATTGTTTGGTAAACGTATAGCATGTTCTATATGTTATAGTTATTTGAATGACTCTTACCATAATATGTTACGTTAACATACCAGGCATGTTCTCAGTTGGTTATTTATGCATCATATAACGTACACTTATTCAACCTGTTGTTCACTATTCTTTATTCATTTTAAATTGCCTTTCAAATATCTATTCTTGGTGTTGGGTTTTATCAAATACATTTCCCCAAAAAATGTGACTTATACTCCAGTGCGACTTATATATGTTTTTTTCCTTCTTTATAATGCGTTTTCGGCCTGTGCGACTTATACTCCGGAGCGACTTATACTCCGAAAAATACGGTACATTGATAACTAAAATATGGTTCAATCCAATATGTCTCAATATATTGTTGAGGTAATGTCCAAAGTGTATATGAATAGGTAAAAAATAGCTTCAAGTCTAAGGGGAAAGAAAAGTGTTTAATATCTCCTACTGCACTGAAGGCAATTCAAAACTCCTATGCCGCTTTGGCATTACTTGAAAAAGTAAAGAAAAACAAAAATCATTGGGAGAAAATTATGAAAAAAATGAACTCATTTATACATATCTTTGGCGAAAAGGTTTGGCTACAAAATAAAGTTAAATAGTACGCTTGTTTTAAAAATACAGCCGTAAATCTGTCACAATGACAGCGTTCGAAGCGATGCTAAATTAGCAATTATCTCTATGGGCTTTTGAATAGACAGGGCCACAACACCGCTGAACCAAACTCTTAACTTTTACAAAAGACGTGTTGACTCACCGCTGAATAAAAGTTCATCAAAAACTATTTTATTTGAGGAAATTTAGCCCATCAAAGTAGAAACGGGTAAACACCCGCAGAGCACGACAACTGCATTGATAATCAATTAGTAAAGTGACCAGTCGCCATAATCATACCACACCACCCCCAGTCGTTGTGGCCCTAAACAACCAACCGCATAGTGTTTATGCCAGGGGCTGGCCCTGATGGAGCAAATTTTGTGGTGATTCACCAAAACGCCATAAAGTTACAGCGGGTGTTTTGTATAGTGCATTGAGCGGTGTGAGAAATTTCAAGTCAATAGGACTCAGAGGTTTTAATACAGCGCCACCATGTGGTGTATTTATCCAAAAAATAATAGCACAGGCAACACATAGGGGTGTATGTTTAGGCAAATCATTCTCACGCAGGTGTGTGTGTGTGACAGAGAGATTGTCAATCGACTTTGTCGTCCGTCTCACCGCCGTCATGTAAATAATTGAACACACCTGTGGCGCCTACAGCGTCAACAATAGACAATAGCGCTCCTGTGTGAGAACAATAGATAATCACGTTGACGTGACGACACAGGTGGACCACATCAACACGAGCGGCCGTTAAATGTAATGTATATTCATAACATTTTGGTATAGAATTTACTACAGCTGTCACAAATAAGTTAACTCATGTGATTAATCACAAACAATGATCACATTCATCATGTATATATGCAACGTATTTTGCACATACATGCTCCTTTACCTTTACATTTTAAAAAAAAAATCCTGTTTTATATTCTGACAATAAAACTGCATTTCGATCCAAATATTCCGATCTTTTTTTCAAGTTCATTAAAATTATGCAAGCGAATAATCATGATTAATCCAAATTCAAGTGTTTCATCACATTTAAAAAATAGCATTTGATGTCACTAAAATAAAGTTATTTTTAATTCATTAGTGTTAACATTTTTTAAATTTATATGTCAAAGCCCTCCCCCATACCAAATGCCTCAATTGAGTGAATAAATGTACTTTTTTCCATCTCAAAGAAACACCTGGTTTCTTTCACCAGTAGAGGGCGACACCACAGTTTAACCATAGAGCAGGGGTCTTTAACAGTGGGTCCGCAGATCGGGAAGTCTTTCTTTAATTAGACTTTAGAAAATATATCTATTTCTTAATTTTTCCACAAATTGATGTGTGTTTAAATTCACATTAACATTTATCCAACACACTGTAGTGTAGTGGCAGTGAATATTATATCAATGTTAGCATTTAGGACAACTAACGATTAGCGCTTAGCAAGCTTGTTGCCAGCCAGCTATTAGCCGCGCTACACTATATTATTTAAACATTTTTATTATTGCACAATAGCAAAGTACTTTTAGGACTTAATTTTATACTAGAATTGCTAGTATGAAGCAATAAAGATGACGTGTATCACCCCCCAGGACCCCCTGAGGCGACCCTCCAGGATGGCGCCCAAAATCCCCCGTTAACCAAACTCAAACTGTGCCCCTCCCAGGCCCTCCTGTGTCTGCAGGTCACCCCGCCATGCTGTCCGTGGCGGCGCCCCCGTCCGTAGCACCGGTGCCAATGGCTGGTCCCCCAGCCCCACCGCCGCCTCCAGGTCCGCCGCCCCCGATGGCGGTGCCCCCGCCCATGCCCCCTCCACTGCCTGCCAGCGGTGGGCCTCCGGGGGGCCCTCCTGGCATGCAGCATCAGCCCTCGGGGTTGGCGGCAGCTCTGGCTGGGGCCAAACTACGTAAAGTTCAAAGAGTGAGTTTGCGGTCCGACTAAAAGTGTCTTTTAATGGAAGAACGGGAAAGAAAAAAGGTGTTGTTGTTCAGGACGAGAGCAGCCCACCAGGATCAGGCAGTAAAAGTGACTCCAACAGATCTAGTGGAGGTAGTGGTGGTGGTGGAGAGGGTCTGATGCAGGAGATGAACGCCTTATTAGCTCGCAGGTAAAAGCTCGGCTTATTCAACCCTTTGACAACTTGTACAAATACAAGACTGGTTCTAGCAAATTACAAATGTTATCTTGTTTGCACATGTTCTCCACTCATAGACGAAAAGCTTCTGAGAAACCTGATGAAGTAAGTCGTCGCTGTAATTGTCATGTTTGCTGTCCACGCCCCAAGTTGACATTTGGAGTCAAACCGTCAACCGAAACTAACGTTTTCTCTCTCTCACACCCACAGGACGACTCTGGTAGTCGCGGTCAGAACTCAACAGGTATAATTGTTTTTGTACAACTGCCTAATGAACTGCTTGCTGCCTATTCAGCTTGAGCCCACGCAGTAGTCATGCTTTGCCACGGGCTAAAAGCAGTACTATTATTTACTGTAGTCAATATCTTTTTAACATTTGAAAGTATACTGTACGGCGAGAAATTACGACAAACGTCGAATAAATGTTCAAAGTCAGAGATGAAAAATATCATTTGTGGGCTAAAGTTCATTTAAAACCACTATTTCTTACATGAAACTGGGAAAATAACGAGTGATGGTGGACATTTTACTTTTAGGCTGTCAATGGACATATTCTTGTCTCAAGGGATCACAAATTAGAACAATGTGCAAATATGTACTTTTAAAAATATTTTGCTTTATGCAGACCGGCTCAGAGCTTTTGTCTACATCATGCTCTTAAACTGAAGATCTATTAGATACAAACTGTACAGTGTTTATAATGTAATGTAATAATAATATATAATAACGCAAGTAACCATTTAAAAAGATATAAACTTTTAGTCCTCATTACTATAGACTTGTTTACCATTGAACTGTAATTGGAAGGTAAATAACTCAGGAGACGGCGTGGCGCGGTTTGGAGAGTGCCTGTGCCAGCAACCTGAGGGTTCCTGCTTTGATCCCCACCTTCTACCAACCTCGTCATGTCCGTTGTGTCCTTGGGCAAGACACTTCACCCTTGCTCCTGATGGGTCGTGGTTAGGGCCTTGCATGGCAGCACCTGCCATCATTGTGTGAATGTGTGTGTGAATGAGTGAATGTGGAAATAGTGTCAAAGCGCTTTGAGTACCTTGAAGGTAGAAAAGCGCTGTACAAGTATAACACATTTACCATAGCTTTATCCGAAATGAACAAACAACATTTAAATGGACTCTCAATACTGTGAACAAAAATGTAACTTAAATTTTGAACATCTTGTAGTGCATGTTTTTCCTAGTTGGAAAAATTAGGTTGGGTTGCCTTTTTTTTTTTGCCATCACATGATCAAGGCATTCTCGCTCTTTGGTCTGTGTTGAAGCTGAAATATTCTTACAACGGGACATTTGGTTTTGTAATCAGATTTTTTTCCTCCTAAATTTTGTTCCTTTGCGGTACTTCTCACTAGCGAGTAGGGAGGCTGTGAAGCTGGCGCCTTGCTCTCCGCCCAACGAGACAAAGACTGTGAATGACTGAAAAGAGGGCTCACTGCATTCACTTAATTCTACTGTTAGCGTAGCTGGTGAGAGCGATGCACAAAGTACGACCTCTTTCTTGTTGTTTGAAGCGAGGGACGACAAACGCAAGGCTCAACAATTCTGATTGGCCGACATGCCTGTCACTCAAATGCCGGAAAAACAAATCCTCGCCCTCTTGCTGTTATTTTATTGCTCTAAATAAAACCTTGATGTCGATTAATTGTGCGACTTTATTACTTACCGTCGTTTCCCTCCATTGTTGGTTGGTCAGGGTCCTGCTGATGCGTTCAAAATAATGTGGTTTTAAAGTCAAACCCATGGGAATTATGCTCCACAGTCTCCGTTTTTCTGCAGCAGTCCTTTTCCTTACTGTCCTCAGTCTCCTCTGGAATAAAATAATCGTACTTAAAGTTGGGGTACCAAAGCTATATTCTTTAACTTAAAAAAATAATTATTATATTTTAGTATCATACAGTATCGTAACAGTAATAATTACGTATTTTGGTGAATAAAACCCTGGAATACAACATCATTTGTTTTTGTAGCGGTCATCCCCTTCAGATCCAATCACAGGATTGAGAGAAAGGAGGGGTGAGCACAGCCCACGAAGGAGCCGCCTCATTGGCTGACGTGATTTATAGCGAAGTGCGTGCACGGTGCCAACTTGTTTGCCGCAAAGCATGGCTGCCGTGGAGAGATTGCAATACCTGCACTTGACTATACAGCCTATGCTGCTAAAAAAGCTAAGAAGAGGAATTTAGAGGAAGAAAAGAAAGATGCTGTACGTCTGAAAAACCAAAGAAGAGCCAAAACTCGAATAAATATTGGGACGGCGTAGTCAAGATGGAGGGCATTGTGGGCGAGGCTTGAACTAACTTTGGACGTGCAAGTGGCTGTTTTCCTTCTCGACATGTTCGTTTTTCCTACAAACCCTGTTTCCATATGAGTTGGGAAATTGTGTTAAATGTAAATACAAATGGAATACAATGATTTGCAAATACTTTTCAACCCATATTCAATTGAATGGACTACAGAGACAAGATATTTGATGTTCAAACTCATAAACTTTATATTTTTTTTGCAAATAATAATTAACTTAGAATTTCATGGCTGCAACACGTGCCAAAGTAGTTGGGAAAGGGCATGTTCACCACTGTGTTACATCACCTTTTCTTTTAACAACACTCAATAAACGATTGGGAACTGAGGAAACTAATTGTTGAAGCTTTGAAAGTGGAATTCTTTCCCATTCTTGTTTTATGTAGAGCTTCAGTCGTTCAACAGTCCGGGGTCTCCGCTGTCGTATTTTACGCTTCATAATGCGCCACACATTTTCGATGGGAGACAGGTCTGGACTGCAGGCGGACCAGGAAAGTTTTTTTTTACGAAGCCACGCTGTTGTAACACGTGCTGAATGTGGCTTGGCATTGTCTTGCTGAAATAAGCAGGGGCGTCCATGAAAAAGACGCCGCTTAGATGGCAGCATATGTTGTTCCAATACCTGTATGTACCTTTCAGCATTAATGGTGCTTTCAGAGATGTGTAAGTTACCCATGCCTTGGGCACTAATACACCCCCATACCATCACAGATGCTGGCTTGTGAACTTTGCGTCGATAACAGTCTGGATGGTTCGCTTCCCCTTTGGTCCCGATGACACGATGTCGAATATTTCCAAAAACAATTTGAAATGTGGACTCGTCAGACCACAGAACACTTTTCCACTTTGCATCAGTCCATCTTAGATGATCTCGGGCCCAGAGAAGCCGGCGGCGTTTCTGGATGTTGTTGATAAATGGCTTTCGCTTTGCATAGTAGAGCTTTAACTTGCACTTACAGATGTAGCGACAAACTGTATTTAGTGACAGTGGTTTTCTGAAGTGTTCCTGAGCCCATGTGGTGATATCCTTTAGAGATTGATGTCGGTTTTTGATACAGTGCCGTCTGAGGGATCGAAGGTCACGGTCATTCAATGTTGGTTTCCGGCCATGCCGCTTACGTGGAGTGATTTCTCCAGATTCTCTGAACCTTTTGATGATATTATAGACCGTAGATGTTGAAATCCCCAAATTTCTTGCAATTGCACTTTGAGAAACGTTGTTCTTAAACTGTTTGACTATTTGCTCACGCAGTTGTGGACAAAAGGGGGTACCTCGCCCCATCCTTTCTTGTGAAAGACTGAGCATTTTTTGGGAAGCTGTTTTTATATCCAATCATGGCACCCACATGTTCCCAATTAGCATGTTCACCTGTGGGATGTTCCAAATAAGTGTTTGATGAGCATTCCTCAACTTTATCAGTATTTATTGCCACCTTTCCCAACTTCTTTGTCACGTGTTGCTGGCATCAAATTCTAAAGTTAATGATTATTTGCAAAAAAAAAAAAAGTTTATCAGTTTGAACTTCAAATATGTTGTCTTTGTAGCATATTCAACTGAATATGGGTTGAAATTTATTTGCAAATCGTTGTATTCCGTTTATATTTACATCTAACACAATTTCCCAACTCATATGGAAACAGGGTTTGTACATCCTGTGTGTATCCTATTTGTTCTGCAACAAAATACGAACTAGAGGATCCTTTGATGCAACTTTAGACTGCCAACACTATACGTGTGCACGTACAACTCTCGTGCGCGATTAGGAGGAGACTGGGAGGGACTGTCAGCAAGGTGCGCAGAGTAGGGGGCGAGGTTTACAGTTTGAATTCTGCCTGGTGACACAAGATTCAAGTACTCCAGCTTCCAGTGTTAATCAAGCCTGCTTTTTAGTTGGTGTTGGCGGGTCCTTCCCACTCCTGCCCTCTGGCAACTCACAGTTTTGTAGTCCAGCTCCACTCAAGTCAAGGTCTCCACTTTGCTGCAAATGTTGGACGTCTTGGTGCCCTTAGTCTCCTCTTGGATACGATTCAAGCCGGAGAAAAAGTGTTACAAACCACCTTTCTTTCCTTGGCAGATGCTTTGAAGAAGCCATGGGAGAGATCCAACTCTGCAGAGAAGTCCTCACTGGTCTCCAGGTGTGAGAGCAACATGTGTAGTCAATTAGCAGTGCACACCTTTCAGTAATAACAGTCCTCGTCCTCCTATTGCAGAGTGAGACCTATTGGCAGCACCAGTGACTCAGACACAGAATTTGACAGAATGAAACAGGTTAGTATTCTCCTCTCTTTAGGTTGTTGTGGGAATATGTACATGTGTATGCGTTTACTTTATGTAACCATATCAACATCTTTGCATTGCATTGTGGGCCCTTCTCAAACTTAAATGGTTGGTGTTTTTCCAACTCTAAATCTGATAACAAACATATTAAACTTGTCTAAACGTGTATTGGTCCATGTCAGCCATCTTGATTTCACTTTTGAGATGGATTGAAAGTAACAGGAGTAAGTTGTTGTTTTTTTAGCCTAGAAATAGCAAAATACATTCTGCTCTGTAGACGTGTGTTCGCCTATCTTCACGTATTGCTTCCTGTTGGTTAAAGGGGAACATTATCACAATTTCAGAATGGTTAAAACCATTAAAAATCAGTTCCCAGTGGCTTATTATATTTTTCGAAGTTTTTTTCAAAATTTTACCCATCACGCAATATCCCTAAAAAAAGCTTCAAAGTGCCTGATTTTAACCATCGTTATAAACACCCGTCCATTTTCCTGTGACGTCACATAGTGAAGCCAACACAAACAAACATGGCGGAAAGAACAGCAAGCTATAGCGACATTAGCTCGGATTCAGACTCGGATTTCAGCGGTTTAAGCGATTCAACAGATTACGAATGTATTGAAACGGATGGTTGTAGTGTGGAGGCAGGTAGCGAAAACGTAATTGAAGAAGAAACTGAAGCTATTGAGCCATATCGGTTTGAACCGTATGCAAGCGAAACCGACGAAAACGACACGACAGCCAGCGACACGGGAGAAAGCGAGGACGAATTCGGCGATCGCCTTCTAACCAACGATTGGTATGTGTTTGTTTGGCATTAAAGGAAACTAACAACTATGAACTAGGTTTACAGCATATGAAATACATTTGTCAACAACATGCATTTTGAGAGTGCAGACAGCCCAATTTTCATCAATTAATATATTCTGTAGACATACCCTCATGTCAGCAGGCCAGGGAAGCTAGGGTCGATATTCTTCTCTTGACGGTGTGAGCCAAGACATCCAGGGGGTTTAGCTCGCTCGTCTGCGGGAACAAACTGCCGCCATTGCTTGCCGTGCTACCGAGGTCCTTTGTCCCTGAATTGCTCACACACTCCGGCAGATTCAATGGGGGTCTGGCGGCAGATTTCTTTGACTTTATCGTTGGAAATGCATCTGCTTTGAGTGTCGCAGGATATCCACACATTCTTGCCATCTCTGTCGTAGCATAGCTTTCGTCGGTAAAGTGTGCGGAACAAACGTCCAATTTCTTGCCACTTTCGCATCTTTGGGCCACTGGTGCAACTTGAATCCGTCCCTGTTCGTGTTGTTACACCCTCCGACAACACACCGACGAGGCATGATGTCTCCAAGGTACGGAAAACAGTCGAAAAAACGGAAAATAACAGAGCTGATTTGAGTCGGTGTTTGAGAAAATGGCGGATTGCTTCCCGTTGTGACGTCATCGCTCCGAGAGCGAATATTAGAAAGGCGTTTAATTCGCCAAAATTCACCCATTTAGAGTTCGGAAATCGGTTAAAAAAATATATGGTCTTTTTTCTGCAACATCAAGGTATATATTGACGCTTACATAGGTCTGGTGATAATGTTCCCCTTTAAGTAGCTTCTTACCCAGTTCAAGACCAACCTTCTGATGCCATACCGTTCTAATTTGTTTATTAAGATATGATTAATTGTGTCAAATGCTTTTGTTAAATCCATAAACACTGCTGCTGCACACTGTTTACTATCTATTGCATTTGTGATCTCTTCTGTTATTTCGATTAATGCCGTTGATGTTGAAATGTTGGCTCTGTATCTGTATTGGTTGTCTGTGATTGTTTCATTTTTATTTACGAATTTATACAACCTGTTAAATAGTTTTTCAATAATTTTATAAAATTGTGGAAGTAGAGAAACAGGTCTGTGGTTTGTAAACTGGTATATATGTACGTATATATATGTATATATGTATATATATATATATATATATATGTATGTGTGGGGAAAAAAATCACAAGACTATTTCATCTCTACAGGCCTGTTTCATGAAACCCCCCTCATGAAACAGGCCTGTAGAGATGAAATAGTCTTGTGATTTTTTTCCCCACACATACATATATTGCGCTCTACTACGGTATCGAGCACTATTTTTTGGATAACCTTATTAAGACATATATATATATATATATATATATATATATATATATATATATATATATATATATATATATATATATATATATATATATATATATATATATATATATATATGTGTGTGTATGTATGCAGATGTACTGATTATGATCATTAACTGTACATAATGTAATATATGGAGCACATGTGGAATAATTGTACAATCAATTTGTATGTATTGTAATGTGTAGTTTGCACATGTGTGCCCTTTTTAACCATAACATCTTTTCTTGCAGGAAATTTTGGATGAAGTTATACGCGAATTACATAAAGTGAAAGATGAAATCATTAACGGTAAGATTCTACAGTATCACTATGATGTGGTATTACTTTACTACAGTATCACTATGATGTGGTATTACTTTACTACAGTATTACTATGATGTGGTATTACTTTACTACAGTATTACTATGATGTGGTATTACTTTACTACAGTATCACTATGATGTGGTATTACTTTACTACAGTATTACTATGATGTGGTATTACTTTACTACAGTATTACTATGATGTGGTATTTCTTTACTACAGTATCACTATGATGTGGTGTTACTTTACTACGGTATCACTTTGATGTGGTACTACTTTACTACAGTATTACTGTGATGTGGTATTACTTTACTACAGTATCACTATGATGTGGTATTACTTTACTACAGTATCACTATGATGTGGTATTACTTTACTACAGTATTACTATGATGTGGTATTACTTTACTACAGTATTACTATGATGTGGTATTACTTTACTACAGTATCACTATGATGTGGTATTACTTTACTACAGTATTACTATGATGTGGTATTACTTTACTACAGTATTACTATGATGTGGTATTTCTTTACTACAGTATCACTATGATGTGGTGTTACTTTACTACGGTATCACTTTGATGTGGTACTACTTTACTACAGTATTACTGTGATGTGGTATTACTTTACTACAGTATCACTATGATGTGGTATTACTTTACTACAGTATCACTATGATGTGGTATTACTTTATTACAGTATCACTATGATGTGGTATTACTTTACTACAGTATTACTATGATGTGGTATTACTTTACTACAGTATTACTATGATGTGGTATTACTTTACTACAGTACGGTATTACTATGATGTGGTATTTCTTTACTACAGTATTACTATGATGTGGTGTTACTTTACTACAGTATTACTATGATGTGGTATTACTTTACTACACTATTACTATGATGTGGTATTACTTTACTACAGTATCACTATAATGTGGTGTTACTTTACTACAGCATTACTATGATGTGGTATTACTTTACTACAGTATTACTATTATGTGGTATTACTTTACTACAGTATTACTATGATGTGGTGTTACTTTACTACAGCATTACTATAATGTGGTATTACTTTACTACAATAATAGTATGATGTGGTGTTACTTTACTACAGTATAAGTATGATGTGGTATTACTTTACTACAGTATTACTATGATGTGGTATTACTTTACTACAGTATTACTATGATGTGGTATTACTTTACTACAGTAGTACTATGATATGGTATTACTCTGATATGATATATTTGTATTTTCTTTTTTTTGTTTTTGTTTATTTGAAGGACAATGTGCAGTTACATTAAGAAGGTGGCTGCACCTGATTTAGCACCGTGCTAATTTCCATCTGTAGTCTTTTTATGGCACAACTAACATCCACAACTAAAATTACACAGGATTGAAAATACACAACAATATTGAAATGACATAATGATAGGCAATTTAAAATACCAGTACAATACATCGAGGGTAATGTGAGTTACAAGTCAGTGGGTGGTCAACTTACAGTATTTTAGCAGCTTCATTTAAAATGCAGAAGTATATAAAGTGCAGCTATGCTACAGTATTGTGTGGTATTACTTTACTACAGTATTACTTTGATGTGGTATTACTTTACTACAGTATTACTTTGATGTGGTATTACTTTACTACATTATTACTTTGATGTGGTATTACTTTACTACAGTATTACTATGATGTGGTGTTACTATGATACAGTATTATATGCTACAGTATTACTATGTGGTATTTCTTTACTACATTATTACTTTGATGTGGTTTTACTTTACTACAGTATTACTATGATGTGGTATTACTTTACTACAGTATTACTATGATGTGGTGTTACTATGATACAGTATTATATTCTACAGTATTACTATGTGGTATTACTTTACTACAGTATTACTTTGATGTGGTATTTCTTCACTACATTATTACTTTGATGTGTTATTACTTTACTACAGTATTACTTTGATGTGGTATTACTTTACGACAGTATTACTATGATATGGTGTTACTTTACTACAGTATTACTTTGATGTGGTATTACTTTACGACAGTATTACTATGATGTGGTGTTACTATGATGCAGTATTATATGCTACAGTATTACTATGTGGTATTACTTTACTACATTATTACTATGATGTGGTATTACTTTACTACAGTAATACTATGATGTGGTATTACTTTACTACAGTATTACTTTGATGTTTTATT
This sequence comes from Nerophis lumbriciformis, assembly GCF_033978685.3. Taxonomy (NCBI): domain Eukaryota; kingdom Metazoa; phylum Chordata; class Actinopteri; order Syngnathiformes; family Syngnathidae; genus Nerophis; species Nerophis lumbriciformis. The sequence goes on along the minus strand of NC_084555.2, from coordinate 17,849,860 downwards.
ACTGTTATGGGGTATTACTTTACGACAGTATTACTATGATGTGGTGTTACTTTACTACAGTATTACTATGATGTGGTGTTACTTTACTACAGTATTACTGTAATGTGGTATTACTTTACGACAGTATTACTATGATGTGGTGTTACTATGATACAGTATTATATTCTACAGTGTTACTATGTGGTATTACTTTACTACATTATTACTATGATGTGGTATTACATTACTACGGTCTTACTTTGATGTTTTATTACTGTTATGTAGTATTACTTTACGACAGTATTACTTTGATGTGGTATTACTTTACTACAGTATTACTATGATGTGGTGTTACTATGATACAGTATTATATTTTACAGTGTTACTATGTGGTATTACTTTACTACATTATTACTATGATGTGGTATTACTTTACTACGGTCTTACTTTGATGTTTTATTACTATTATGTGGTATTACTTTACAACAGTAATACTATGATGTGGTATTACTTTACGACAGTATTACTATGATGTGGTGTTACTTTACTACAGTATTACTTTGATGTGGTATTACTTTACGACAGTATTACTATGATGCGGTATTACTTTACTACAGTATTACTTTGATGTGGTATTACTTTACGACAGTATTACTATGATGTGGTGTTACTTTACTACAGTATTACTTTGATGTGGTATTTCTTCAATACATTATTACTTTGATGTGTTATTACTTTACTACAGTATTACTTTGATGTGGTATTACTTTACGACAGTATTACTATGATATGGTGTTACTTTACTGCAGTATTACTTTGATGTGGTATTACTTTACGACAGTATTACTATGATGTGGTGTTACTATGATACAGTATTATATTTTACAGTGTTACTATGTGGTATTACTTTACTACATTATTACTATGATGTGGTATTACTTTACTACGGTCTTACTTTGATGTTTTATTACTGTTATGTGGTATTACTTTACGACAGTAATACTATGATGTGGTATTACTTTACGACAGTATTACTATGATGTGGTGTTACTTTACTACAGTATTACTTTGATGTGGTATTACTTTACGACAGTATTACTATGATGTGGTATTACTTTACTACAGTATTACTTTGGTGTGGTATTACTTTACGACAGTATTACTATGATGTGGTGTTACTTTACTACAGTATTACTTTGATGTGGTATTTCTTCACTACATTATTACTTTGATGTGTTATTACTTTACTACAGTATTACTTTGATGTGGTATTACTTTACGACAGTATTACTATGATATGGTGTTACTTTACTACAGTATTACTTTGATGTGGTATTACTTTACGACAGTATTACTATGATGTGGTGTTACTTTACGGCAGTATTACTATGATGCAGTATTATATGCTTCAGTATTACTATGTGGTATTACTTTACTACATTATTACTATGATGTGGTATTACTTTACTACAGTAATACTATGATGTGGTGTTACTTTACTACGGTATTACTTTGATGTTTTATTACTGTTATGTGGTATTACTTTACGACAGTATTACTATGATGTGGTGTTACTTTACTACAGTATTACTTTGATGTGGTATTACTTTACTACAGTATTACTATGATGTGGTGTTACTTTACTACAGTAATACTATGATGTGGTATTACTTTACTACAGTATTACTTTGATGTGGTATTACTTTACTACAGTATTACTATGATGTGGTGTTACTTTACTACAGTAATACTATGATGTGGTATTACTTTACTACAGTATTACTTTGATGTGGTATTACTTTACTACAGTATTACTATGATGTGGTGTTACTTTACTACAGTAATACTATGATGTGGTATTACTTTACTACAGTAATACTATGGTATAGCATTGCTATGAAGTGGTACTATATGATACGGTTTCATATAATGTGGTATTACTAAGATATTGTATTACTATTATGCGGTATTATATAATACATTACTATGATGTGGTAACACTATGATACAGTATTACTAATATGCTGTATTGTATGATAATGTATTATACAATACAGTACTATGATGTGGAGTACTATGAGAGACTACTGTGATACAGTATTGTATGATATGGTAATATATGATACAGTATTACTATGATGCTGTATTACTACGATACAGTGTTATGATATCCATCCATCCATCCGTCTTCTTCCGCTTATCCGCGGGGGCAGCAGCCTAAGCAGTGTTATGATATGTTTTACTAAAATATTGTATGACGATTAAGTTTTGAATATACAATATTACTAAGATACAGTATTACTATAATATGGTAATGCTATAACACGGCAATGCAATGATAGGGTATTACAAAGACACAATATCATGTTGTGGCATTACTATGATACAGTATTGCTAAGATTCAAATTACTATGACGTAAAATGACTTGGATGCGGTATTGGCAGGATACAATATTACTGCGGTACAGTATTACTATGATATGGTTTTACCATCAAATAATAACAAGATACAGTATTACAATAGTACAGTATTACTATGATATGGTTTTACCATCAAATAATAACAAGATACAGTATTACAATAGTACAGTATTACTATGATATGGTTTTACCATCAAATACAATATTACAATAGTACAGTATTACTATGATACAGTAGTACTTGATAAGCATGCTGACTGATATTAAAAAGTGCAAACCATGAAATGTTTTTGTCTCTTTTCTTGGTTTTCATTCTCTCAAATGTACAAAAAAGGTCAAGTTCAGAATAATTTTAAAGTCTTAATTCTGCAAATGTCTCAAATTTGGCGGACATATAAAAAAAGTGTTTGTGGTTCTATGGTCATCGTCACACTTTTCTTCTTCTGTGGAAGCACAAGTGGTGTGTGTGTGTGTGTGTGTGTGTGTGTGTGTGTGTTACTTTGTGCCAATCAACACACACATTCACACCCGAAAATACACAATTGGTCCTGGAACTAAGGTCAAAGTTCACCTGCAATTATCCACAAACCTTATTGACTCCAACACTCGTGATGTAATACGATGACATCATCAAGCAGGTCCACATTTTAAATAGCTGACATGTTTTCAAGTCTTGCGTCCTCCAGGAAGCAGGAAGCAGGAAGTGTTCACACTTTGCCTTTTGTCCCGTCAGCCATCAGACAAGAAATTGGGCGAATCAGCACATCTTAATCCCGCCTGAGTGACACGTGGGAGGAGCCGAGGGCAAAGACAGGCGCTGACCCCTTCAGGAATGTCCTCTCAATGTTTGCGTGACGACGCCTCACGCCGCCGCTGCGTCACACAGACCTTGTGTTGACATGGGAGTCTGCTGGACAGCCAAGAAGAAGAAGAAGAAGAGGAGGAGGAAGTGATGAAGATGCGTGTGTGTGCACCTGTCAGACTCACTATGCCCAGTGTTGCCACTTCTTTTCCCTCTTTACTGAAGAAAAACGCAATTTTTTAAGTTTGTACTGTTTTATTTAAAAGTTGTGCGGACGAGGAAGGACAAAAAGAAACGTGTGTTGTTTGCTTCACTTCATCCCAAACAAGCACAAAATGGCGCCCTCATGATCAAGCCGGTGTCAAGCGGCAAAAAACAACAACATTCTTTCCACTGAAAAATCTTTTTCCACTAAATCCTAAATGGGAATTCATCAGCTGGATAAGATTGTTTTTTTTTTAACAAAAAAGTTTGTTTCTCCATTTTATGTTTGTGATGCATGAACCTTCTTATCAGTTTATTTATTTCTATGACAAAAAGATGCTGCATTTGTTCTCCTGGTTGGTTTCCATGCAGACTTCTTCCCTCTGTGTGTGTGTGTGTGAGTGAGTGTGTGTATGTGTGTGTGTGACACCTTGCTCAGAATGGTAGCAAAGTAAAGGCTTCAAAAAAAGTGTGTCTGTGGCAATAAACAAAGTTGGGCTTGCTCTCAAGCCACATTCTCATTTAAATCTACAAAACAGAAATGGAAGTAAAACAAAACAAAAAAAAGAAAATTTAAACAAACTCTAGTGTTGGATTTTTCTGTTTGGAAATGCCGGGACAATACTTTTAACATCTGCATCAGGGGTGTCCAAAGTGCGGCCCAGGAGACATTTGTTGGCCCCGAGAATATCGCCGAGATATAAATCGAACCCACAAATAGAAAACAAGTGTAAGAATAAATGATTGTGGTGAGAAAAGGCTGACATTTTGATACTATAGGCCAGTGATTCTCAAACTGGTACGTGTATTACTAGTGGTATGCCAAAAAGTCACTTGATTAAAGTACAGTGTTTTATTTTCTTATATTCAGTGTTAATGTTACTGTCATGTTAGTGGCTAAAAATAATAAATATACTTGTTAAATAAAACCGCTGCTTTGTTTTTAATGAATACTTAGGCCTACTACGCTACTGTATTTTAATGTTGGACATTATGGTGGTACTTGGAGAGCCAAGTGTTTTCTGAGGTGGTTCTTGGTGAAAAAGTTGAAGAACCACTGATTCGGCTAATAATACACTTTGTCACTTACGCTGACACTGTTTTATTTTTTTTTTTTTTTTTACAATGCATATTTTGACGTTATGTGGCCGTGAGTGGGGAAAAAGTGTGGACACCCCTGATCTGCATGTACACTTTGGACCAAAACATAACTAAACTAGTTTCTCTGTTTGAGTTGTTTACTGTACATTTGGGGCAATAATTTCCCCTAAGACAAATATGGCCTAGGATTTATGCCATAGCCAATTTGAATAGCCATTTCTTTATTAACTGACTTGATGTTGGTTTATTTAGATCCAAATATAAAATGATCTGGCAACCCGTCTGTTGCACTCAAGAAATGACAAAATAATACAGGTTATGTTTTGTTATTTTCTGCAAAATGTCTCTTATTTTCAATCGTTGACACAAGTACGACCCGAAAGGATTCCTGTTCTGGCCACATTTAAGCGTTAAAGTGATTTTTAAGTAAGAAAAGCTCTGGACCCCAAATATGGAATGACCTTTGTTTTCGGGTCAATATGGTAATATTATCGTTTAGCCGGAAACAACACAACAAAGATGTATTTTTTTTTCTTTCAAGAAGTCCCACATTTTAGCATTCTAAAGCAGGGGTGTCAAACTCATTTTAGATCGGGGGCCACATGGAAAAAAAATCTACTCCCAAGTGGGCCGGACTGGTAAAATCACGGCACGATAACTTGAAAATAAAGATAACTTCAGATTGTTTTCTTTGTTTAAAAATAGAACAAGCACATTCTGAAAATGTACAAATCATAATGTTCTTGGGGTTTTTTCACACTTGCATGTTGCGGTTAATAGTATTCTATCTTTATTTGTCGTTATTTATACTTTCTGAATAAATGATGTGATAATGTTCACCAGTCAACTCATTGGTGTTAATTTTCAATCAAGATAAACTTTTTTTTTATCAAAATCCAATTACAAGATGTTATTTATGTAGTTTGATCATTTTCCTCGACTGGTGCACTAACATGTGGTTTATTTTTTTGTACATATGTAGCATCATCTACAAAGATACAAATAATTGCTATTGCGACATCTAGTGGACACATTTGGAACAGCTGTTTCTTTCATTCAAAATTTTCAAGTTAATTTTCATACTTCGCAAATTCATCCCGCGGGCCGGGTAACACCTGTTCACGGGCCTGATCCGGACCCTCGGGCCGCACATTTGACACCCCTGTTCTAAAGGATTCTTGTAATTTTGGGTTACTAAGGTAAGATTTTTAATCAACATACATTTCAAGCTCTGTTGATAATTTCATCAAAATGTGCAAAATATGTTCAATTATTTTATTTAATCAAATTGTTTCTTGGGTTTATTTTTAAATTGGGTATTATTTATTTCTCAAGACAAACAACATTTTCAGAGCTGTAGAAGCACAATAGTTTATAAGTTACATTTTCAAAAAATAAAGTTGTAATTTACAGCTAAAAGATTGAACAAATAAATCATCCTTTAAAGTCAAAATGTAGCGAGAGTATGAATACTTTTGAGTTGAACTGTTGACAGTTTAATGCGTTGGTGTGTGTGTTTCTGAATGTTCTGAACTCCTGTTTCCATGCTTTGCATGTATGGGGCTATTCAGACAGCATGGATTGAGCCAGTGTTGTGCTGATCTAATGGAGGTAAACAAGGACGACATGTTTGATGGTATTGTAAAGATATTTATTATTATTTGTACATTTAAATATTAGCAAAGTGGGTGAAATTTTCAATTGAGAGAGTACTGCAGTCGCGTTACGTCAAGCCCAAAGGTTTCATTCAGTCCCATTTGGCCTTCATATGAAACGTTTGAGGGACTCTTGTGAGCTAAGCTTCTTTTTGCATTCAAAGTTGTCACAAGGTTAGCTTGATGGAGGATAAACAACTAGCAGAGCAAAGGAAGAAACATGGTGACCATAAACAAACATAAAAAAGAACACTGAAACAAAACAGTGCATTTTTTTTAGGCCGTCTTTGAACACATCGTTGAATGGAATGGATGAAAATGTAAAAGACCGGACTAATATTTGTCATCTGGATTTGTAGGACAGGAAGCAATCATCTGGGCTCCGAAGGGATGAAATGTCGGCGTTGATTTTTTTTGATAACATTTTATAGAGAAGAAAATATCCAGCGTTGAAACTCTTATCAAAAAAAAAAAAAAGGACAATGGCGTGCAAACCACGGTAAAAAAAAAAAAATCACATTCCTGTTGCTGTTTTCCCGGCTCAGTCTACTCCTGCCTGCCCAGAGTGTAGTCCCGCTTGACCCGGGCGTACGGACCGATGCTGTCGTCGAACACAAAGTCCCACAACACCCGGATCCAGGAAGTGTGTTGGGGCAAACAGTCGTAATATTCTGCTGCAATCTGCTTCACCTGCAACACCCAGGGAGAAATGACCAGTCATTACCAGGAAAGACCAGGTGGGAGGAACACAATCAACACTTTAGCTATAAAAGCGTATGAACACCCTGATGAGTTCACACTCTGACTCTTGGGGTGCAAAAGGGACCCGCTATTAAAAGTGTTACAAGTCTGCAATAAATTAACACTTTCTTTCACTTTTAACACTTGAAATCTTAACTTCAGATATATCCATTGATATTACATTATTGCATTTTTTAACATTTCATGGCCTTTTTGTCAAAAATAACGCTTTTATGATAGGAAAATGCAAAATATGCAATACTTAGACAAAATAAGTATTTTATATATAACTGCTAGTGTTGTCCCGATACCATTATTTCAGTACCGTTACCAAATTGTATTCCAATACTTATCGGTACTTTTGTAAATAAAGGGGACCACAAAAAATGGCATTATTGGCTTTATTTTAACAAAAAATGTACGGTACAGTATTGTAATTGAAGAACAATTTTGTCCTTAAATAAAATAGTGCACATACGAGACAACTTGTCTTTTAGTAGTAAGTAAACAAACAAAGGCACCTTATTTAGTCTGCTGACATATGCAGTAACATATTGTGTCATTTATTATTCTATTTTGTCAAAATTATGAGGGACAAGCTGTAAAAAAATTATTATTAATTCACTTGTTCACTTACTGTTAATATCTGCTTACTTTCTCTTCTAACATGTTTTATCTACACTTCTGTTAAAATGTAATAATCACTTATTCTTCTGTTGTTTGATACTTTACATTAGTTTTGGATGATACCACAAATTTGGGTATCGATCCGATACCAAGTCGTTACAGGATCATACATTGGTCCTATTCAAAGTCCTCATGTGTTTACTGAGTTTACAAACATAATATACATTTTAAAAAAACGAAAGAAGATGTGATGCCAAAAAATATTGGCATAATCATAGTAGTATCGACTAGATACGCTCTTGTACTTGGTATCATTACAGTGGATGTTAGGTGTAGATCCACCAATGGCGTTTGTTTACATTTTGATGGTGTGTGTAGTGAAGCATGTTTAGTTATTCCTCGTCCTGCAAGGATGATACTTGTAAGAAACTTACTTTATTTGTCGCCATGGAGGCGAGGATTCGTGATTTAGAAGTAGCTAAAACACTGCGGCTCGACGTTAGCCATGTCTTAAAGCACCTCTTCCTGAGGACGCTTCAATGTTATAACTTCACCTGTATCGCTAGATTTTAAGCCAAAATGTGTCCGTTCTCCCTTTTCTGTCTACACACTGTGTCTGCTTGTAAGTACTCTGTGATTGTGCGCTGCCGAACATGCTCCTCTGCTCGTAAAACCAGCAATGACACGACGTGACGACGACGGGTGGGTCGGTACTTTTCTGAGGCGGTATAGTACCGAATATGATTCATTAAGTTAAAGTTAAAGTTAAAGTACCAATGATTGTCACACACACACTAGGTGTGGCGAAATTATTCTCTGCATTTGACCCATCACCCTTGATCACCCCCTGGGAGGTGAGGGGAGCAGTGGGCAGCAGCGGTGGCTGCGCCCGGGAATCATTTTGGTGATTTAACCCCCAATTCCAACCCTTGATGCTGAGTGCCAAGCAGAGAGGTAATGGGTCCCATTTTTTTATAGTCTTTGGTATGACTCGGCCGGGATTTGAACTCCCAACCTACCGATCTCAGGACGGACACTCTAATCACTAGGCCACTGAGTAGGTACTATACTCATACCGGTATATCGTACAACCTTATGACTAACATTACAATACAGTAGCGTAGTAGGCATAAGTATTCATTAAAACAAGTCAGAGGTTCTATTTAACAAGTATATTTAATGTAAGGATCATACATTGGTCATAATTGATGTTCTCATGTGTCCAGGCACATATTTCCTGAGTTTATAAATAGGGATGTCCGATAATATCGGCAGGCCGATAATATCGGCAGGCCGATATTATCGGCCGATAAATGTATTAAAATGTAATATCGGTAATTATCGGTATCGTTTTTTTTTTTATTATCGGTATCGTTTTTTTTTGTTTGTTTGTTTTTTTAAATGAAATCAACATAAAAAACACAAGATACACTTACAATTAGTGCACCAACCCAAAAAACCTTCCTCCCCCATTTACACTCATTCACACAAAAGGGTTGTTTCTTTCTGTTATTAATATTCTGGTTCCTACATTATATATCAATATATATCAATACAGTCTGCAAGGGATACAGTCCGTAAGCACACATGATTGTGCGTGCTGCTGGTCCACTAATAGTACTAACCTTTAACAGTTAATTTTACTCATTTTCATTCATTACTAGTTTCTATGTAACTGTTTTTATATTGTTTTACTTTCTTTTTTATTCAAGAAAATGTTTTTCATTTATTTATCTTACTTTATTATTTTTTTTAAAAAAAGTACCTTATCTTCACCATACCTGGTTGTCCAAATTAGGCATAATAATGTGTTAATTCCACGACTGTATGTATCGGTATCGGTTGATATCGGTATCGGTTTATATCGGTAATTAAGGGTTTGGTCAATATCGGAATATCGGATATCGGCAAAAAGCCATTATCGGACATCCCTATTTATAAACATAATAAATGTTAAATAAAATAAAAGATTTTGTGACACTAAAAAATATCGATGTAATCACAGTAGTATCGACTAGATACACTATTGTACTTGGCATCATTACAGTGGATTTCAGATCTGACCAATCTAAGTGTAAGACTAGATCTGACCAATCTAAGTGTAAGACTAGATCTGACCAATCTAAGTCTAAGACTAGATCTGACCAATCTAAGTGTAAGACTAGATCTGACCAATCTAAGTCTAAGACTAGATCTGACCAATCTAAGTCTAAGACTAGATCTGACCAATCTAAGTCTAAGACTAGATCTGACCAATCTAAGTCTAAGACTAGATCTGACCAATCTAAGTCTAAGACTAGATCTGACCAATCTAAGTCTAAGACTAGATCTGACCAATCTAAGTCGATGAGCACAAACCGATGAAGCTGACACGGGTGAGCAGCAAAACGTCTTCTAAGACAAACCAAACAGTCCAGTTGCGATCGATTGAATGCCCTGAAATGCTGCACTGTGCACACTCAGCTCTAATAAACGTCTCTCAACTGCATAAGCCAGATTATTTATGAAAGAGTAATCCCTCTATAAATTCCAAATAACCTTTTTTGGTAAACTAACAAGGAACTATAATTAATTTTTTTTTTTAAAGTAATTTTCTGAACACTGATGATGATACCATGTATGATAAGAAAGAAGCACAGTGGAGAACGATCACTCTGCACACCGCCAAGATGTGAATGAAAAAGCCTGCGTTTATCCACTTGACTTACTGAAAAACTATTGTCTTCTTTACTTGATTCATTTTTCACATACAATGTATAATACGATGTCTTATTTACAGAAGTATTTTATTCAAGCGTAAGTATTGCTTCCCAGAGGAAGCTCTTAATTTAGCTCTTTAAAAAAGATTCATTAAAAAAAGTATTTTAAGGTTCAATGTATATTTGGTCTAAAAAGAACAATATTATTCAAACAATAATTGTGCTCAGAGCCAGACTCAGTTTCATTTCAATTAGAGATAAATGCGTTAAAATGTAGTATCGGAAATTATCGGTATCGTGTTTTTTTTTATCGGTATCGTTTTTTTTTTTTTTTTTAATTATTAAATCAACATAAAAAACACAAGATACACTTACAATTAGTGCACCAACCCAAAAAACCTTCCTCCCCCATTTACACTCATTCACACAAAAGGGTTGTTTCTTTCTGTTATTAATATTCTGGTTCCTACATTATATATCAATATATATCAATACAGTCTGCAAGGGATACAGTCCGTAAGCACACATGATTGTGCGTGCTGCTGGTCCACTAATAGTACTAACCTTTAACAGTTAATTTTACTCATTTTCATTAATTACTAGTTTCTATGTAACTGTTTTTATATTGTTTTACTTTTTTTTATTCAAGAAAATGTTTTTAATTTATTTATCTTATTTTATTTTTTAAAGTACCTTATCTTCACCATACCTGGTTGTCCAAATTAGGCATAATAATGTGTTAATTCCACGACTGTATATATCGGTTGATATTGGTATCGGTTGATATTGGTATCGGTAATTAAAGAGTCGGACAATATCGGATATCAACAAAAAGCCATTATCGGACATCCCTAATTTCAATCTAATCGTTTTTGATCAAATAAAAGCAAAACTTGTTTTGAACTATCTTTTGTCATTTGTATTCATTGGTTTCTTTAAAAAGTAGGGGGGAAAAAAAATCAGAAAGAAAATCATAAACCGAATTGTTTGTAAAAAAAAATTTTTTTAAATGGAGTTTTCATTTTTAGGCCATATCACTCGGGCCGAAGTAGCACCTTGGTTTTAGTGCACTCCAAACTACTCTGTTTGCCCGGATATCATTCCACATAATGGAGTGTCCAAACTTTTTTTATTGACTGCAAACTAATCCACCATGGGGCCAAAGAAAGTTGCGAACATCAGCAATTTGGTAAAGAGGGTGTGAAACACTATTAAATTCAAGAAATAACTCCAAGTACCATTTCTATCACCAAGAAGAGTCTTCAATAAAAGGTCAAAGGGATGTTAAATGTACATTTATTTTCTGCATATATATATCTTTAGTCGCTGTATAATGTGTTAAAAATTTTGGGTGGAACAGATCGATTGATTGACCTTATATATTAAAAAAAAACTTGCTTCAGTTTTCGTACAGTGGAGTCTTCTTCGTACCTTTCAGAACATAAACCGAGGTACCACAGTAATCACTTCTTAAAGTGGAGGTTAAACGAGACTATGTCCCTTTCTTGCCGATACAACAGGTGTACGTGCAGGTGTAAGGTCTCTCATTTGACTGCACAAACATAATATGCAAATGCGACCAGCAGTGCTTTGTCAAAGTGTGCCTGAGTGTTTGAAAGGATTGTCCAGTTTTTCCAATAGAAAGTTAGATTCCACTGCAGTGCTAGTTAAACATGTCTTCTTGTCAAAAAGTCTTCCTGGACTAACAGGTTTTCTGCTGCAGTTTATGAGTTTCAATGAGTTTCATCACACGGCGTACAAAGTTCAGCTACTGACTTGTAACCACAGGTGGGAATATTTGGCCACCTCACCATTCCACTACAATTTGGTCATGAATCGATTATACATCTTTAATTATCTATTATTATTATAATGTAAATATGTTGCACAACATATATTGTAATTGTATTACATTTAAATTATAATAATATTAATATGTCTACAATGCTCCTTTAGTTATTGATACAGTATTGCGTAATTTCTGTAATGTGTGTGTGTGTGTGTATATATATATATATATATATATATATATATATATATATATATATATATATATATATATACATATACATACATATACATACATACATACAGGTAAAAGCCAGTAAATTAGAATATTTTGAAAAATTTGATTTATTTCAGTAATTGCATTCAAAAGGTGTAACTTGTACATTATATTTATTCATTGCACACAGACTGATGCATTCAAATGTTTATTTCATTTAATTTTGATGATTTGAAGTGGCAACAAATGAAAATCCAAAATTCCGTGTGTCACAAAATTCTGCATTCTGCATCTTCCTTTTCACAATACCCCACAGATTTTCTATGGGGCTAAGGTCAGGGGAGTTGGCGGGCCAATTTAGAACAGAAATACCATGGTCCGTAAACCAGGCACGGGTAGATTTTGCGCTGTGTGCAGGCGCCAAGTCCTGTTGGAACTTGAAATCTCCATCTCCATAGAGCAGGTCAGCAGCAGGAAGCATGAAGTGCTCTAAAACTTGCTGGTAGACGGCTGCGTTGACCCTGGATCTCAGGAAACAGAGTGGACCGACACCAGCAGATGACATGGCACCCCAAACCATCACTGATGGTGGAAACTTTACACTAGACTTCAGGCAACGTGGATCCTGTGCCTCTCCTGTCTTCTTCCAGACTCTGGGACCTCGATTTCCAAAGGAAATGCAAAATTTGCATGGTTGGGTGATGGTTTGGGGTGCCATGTCATCTGCTGGTGTCGGTCCACTCTGTTTCCTGAGATCCAGGGTCAACGCAGCCGTCTACCAGCAAGTTTTAGAGCACTTCATGCTTCCTGCTGCTGACCTGCTCTATGGAGATGGAGATTTCAAGTTCCAACAGGACTTGGCGCCAGCACACAGCGCAAAATCTACCCGTGCCTGGTTTACGGACCATGGTATTTCTGTTCTAAATTGGCCCGCCAACTCCCCTGACCTTAGCCCCATAGAAAATCTGTGGGGTATTGTGAAAAGGAAGATGCAGAATGCCAGACCCAAAAACGCAGAAGAGTTGAAGGCCACTATCAGAGCAACCTGGGCTCTCATAACACCTGAGCAGTGCCAGAAACTCATCGACTCCATGCCACGCCGCATTAACGCAGTAATTGAGGCAAAAGGAGCTCCAACCAAGTATTGAGTATTGTACATGCTCATATTTTTCATTTTCATACTTTTCAGCTGGCCAACATTTCTAAAAATCCCTTTTTTGTATTAGCCTTAAGTAATATTCTAATTTTGTGACACACGGAATTTTGGATTTTCATTTGTTGCCACTTCAAATCATCAAAATTAAATGAAATAAACATTTGAATGCATCAGTCTGTGTGCAATGAATAAATATAATATACAAGTTACACCTTTTGAATGCAATTACTGAAATAAATCAAGTTTTTCAAAATATTCTAATTTACTGGCTTTTACCTGTACATACATACATACATACAAACCCCGTTTCCATATGAGTTGGGAAATTGTGTTAGATGTAAATATAAACGGAATACAATGATTTGCAAATCATTTTCAACCCATATTCAGTTGAATATGCTACAAAGACAACATATTTGATGTTCAAACTCATAAACATTTTTTTTTTTGCAAATAATCATTAACTTTAGAATTTGATGCCAGCAACAAATGACAAAGAAGTTGGGAAAGGTGGCAATAAATACTGATAAAGTTGAGGAATGCTCATCAAACACTTATTTGGAACATCCCACAGGTGTGCAGGCTATTTGGGAACAGGTGGGTGCCATGATTGGGTATAAAAACAGCTTCCCAAAAAATGCTCAGTCTTTCACAAGAAAGGATGGGGCGAGTCACACCCCTTTGTCCACAACTGCGTGAGCAAATAGTCAAACGGTTTAAGAACAACGTTTCTCAAAGTGCAATTGCAAGAAATGCCAGATCCCTTGTACAGAAGATGGACGACCTGGAGTTACAACTTGCTGGAAACCGCTATGTTCGGGACTGTTGTGCTATGATTATCACCGAAACCTGGCTTCACCCGGAAATACCCGATGCTAGCATGCAGCTAGCCGGACGCACTCTGCTCCGCCGGGACAGAACTAAGGACTCCGGTAAGAGCAGAGGAGGGGGGCTCTGTATCTACGTGCATGAGAACTGGTGCAACAACGGGACAATCACTGAACAGCACTGTTGCCCGGACGTGGAGTACATGTCTGTTAGATGTCGGCCTTTTTTTCTCCCGAGAGAGCTGTCTGTTGTTATCATCACGGCTGTGTATATTCCACCGGACGCCAAAGTAAACACAGCGGTCTCTCTTCTGCTGAACACCGTCAACGAACAGCAGCGGGCCCACCCCGACGGTGTTCATATCATAGCAGGGGATTTTAATAAGGCCAATCTGAAGACTGTACTCCCTAAGTTCTACCAGCACGTGAAGTGTTCTACAAGGGGCAAGAACACCCTGGACCACGTGTATACCAACATAAAGCACGCGTACAGAGCTACACCCCTCCCCCAGCTTGGACAGTCAGACCATCTTTCCCTCCTGCTCTCTCCTACCTACACCCCCATCAGACGCCAGGCCAGGCCTATCACAAAGACTGTTATGACCTGGCCTGACGATGCACTCCCCAAACTTCAGGACTGCTTCCAACACACAGACTGGGACCTCTTCCAACAACAGGAGCTGGAGACAGCCACAGGAACGGTGCTGGACTACATAAAGTTCTGCATCGGGAATGTGACTGTGGAAAAAACCATCCGGGTTTACCCCAACAAGAAACCCTGGATGACCAGCCAGGTCCGCACACTCCTCAGGGCCCGCGACGCAGCCTTCAGGTCAGGGGACAGGGCACTGTACAGTGTTGCTAGAGCCGACCTGAAGAGAGGGATTAAAAAAGCAAAGGCGGACCACAGGAGGTGCATAGAGTCCCATCTGTCCAGCAAAAACTCACGGGAGGTGTGGCGGGGCATTCATGACATCACGAACTTCAGAGGCTGCAATATGACAACTGCGGATCAGAGTGCGACACTGGCAGAGGAGCTTAACTGTTTCTTTGCCCGTTTCGAAACCCCCCAGCGACACTCATCTGCTCCAGCCCTGCCCCCGCCCCCACCGGGCTCCGGCGCCACTCCACTCACTGTACAGGAGCACAGTGTCAGACGAGTGCTCCTGGCTGTGAACCCCAGGAAGGCCAACGGACCAGACGGAGTACCTGGAAAGGTGCTCAGGACGTGCGCCCACCAGCTCGCTCCCCCCCTCACCAGGATCTTCAACCTCTCCCTGGCTCAGGCAGTCATCCCATCCTGCCTGAAGTCATCTACAATAATCCCGGTGCCGAAGAAGTCTCCCATCACCAGCCTGAATGATTACCGACCAGTGGCCCTCACTCCGGTAATCATGAAGTGCTTCGAGCGACTTGTTCTCCAGCACATCAAGGACCATATCCCTCCAGACTTCGACCCCCACCAGATCGCATACCGGGCGAACAGGTCCACAGAGGACGCCATCGCTGTTGCTCTCCACTCTGCTCTGAACCACCTGGAGCAGCAGCAGAGCTACGTCCGGATGCTCTCTGTGGACTATAGCTCTGCCTTCAATACAATAATCCCGGACAGACTCTGCAATAAACTGGACACTCTTGGCCTCCCCCCTCTCACAAAGGCCTGGATAAGGGACTTCCTAACGGACCGACCCCAGAATGTGAGACTTGGCCCGCACCTCTCATCCTCCCGCACGCTGAGCATCGGCTCCCCACAGGGCTGTGTGCTGAGCCCCCTCCTCTACTGCCTTTACACCCATGACTGCAGTCCGGCCCACAGTGACAACCTTACCGTCAAGTTCGCCGACGATACCACAGTGGTCGGGCTCATCTCCAGGGGTGACGAGGCTGCCTACAGAGAGGAGGTCCTGAAGCTGACGGCCTGGTCTTCGTAGAACAACCTCGCTCTCAACACCAGCAAGACCAGAGAGATCATCGTCGACTTCAGGAGGAGCAGCACCGACCCTGCCCCCCTCTACATCAACGGCGAGCGTGTAGAGAGGGTCCACACCTTCAGGTACCTTGGAGTCCACATCTCTAATGACTTCTCCTGGACAGTCAACACCACATCAATCATCAAGAAGGCTCAGCAGCGGCTACACTTCCTTAGAGTCCTCGGGAAGTACAACCTGAAGCCTGACCTGCTGCTGACCTTCTACCGCTCGTCCATCGAGAGCCTGCTGACCTACTGTATTACGGTATGGTACGGCAGCTGCACTGCAGCAGACAGGGAGAGGCTGCAAAGAGTGGTCAAGACGGCTCAGAAGATCATCGGCCGCCCTCTCCCCTCTCTGACGGACATCTACACCTCCCGCTGCCTCAACAGAGCCAGTGCCATCATCAAGGACAGCACCCACCCTGGCTCTGACCTGTTCCACCTGCTGCCCTCTGGGAAGCGCTACAGGTGCATTAAAACCAAAACAAACAGGCTAAAGAACAGCTTCTTCCCCAGGGCCATAACCATCCTGAACGGACTGCCCCATTGTCCCTCATAACTGCCTTCTCTTCGGTGCAATAACCCATTCCACCAACCACCCTGTTTTTGTTTTGTTTTTTCATGTATATATTCATTTTACACCATATTCATTGCACTTCTACATTTTTTAAATTTTTATATATTTGCACATTGTTTTTCTAGCATGCACACATCGCACTGTATGGAATGGCCTCAATCTCGTTACCTTGCGTAATGACAATAAAGCTGATTCTGATTCTGATTCTGATTCTGATTTCAACATCTACGGTCCATAATATCATCAAAAGGTTCAGAGAATCTGGAGAAATCACTCCACGTAAGCAGCATGGCCGGAAACCAACATTGAATGACCGTGACATTGGATCCCTCAGACGGCACTGTATCAAAAACCGACATCAATCTCTAAAGGATATCACCACATGGGCTCAGGAATACTTCAGAAAACCACTGTCACTAAATACAGTTTGTCGCTACATCTGTAAGTGCAAGTTAAAGCTCTACTATGCAAAGCGAAAGCCATTTAACAACAACATCCAGAAACGCCGCCGGCTTCTCTGGGCCCGAGGTCATCTAAGATGGACTCATGCAAAGTGGAAAAGTGTTCTGTGGTCTGACGAGTCCACATTTCAAATAGTTTTTGGAAATATTCTCGACATTGTGTCATCCGGACCAAATGGGAAGCGAACCGTCCAGACGGTTATCGGCGCAAAGTTCAAAAGCCAGCATCTGTGATGGTGTAGGGGTGCATTAGTGCCGAAGGCATGGGTAACTTACACATCTGTGAAGGCACCATTAATGCTGAAAGGTACATACAGGTTTTGGAACAACATATGCTGCCATCTAAGCGCTGTCTTTTTCATGGATGCCCCTGCTTATTTCAGCAAGACAATGCCAAGCCACATTCAGCACGTGTTACAACAGCGTGGCTTCGTAAAAAAAGAGCGCCGGTACTTTCCTGGCCCGCCTGCAGTCCAGACCTGTCTCCCATTGAAAATGTGTGGCGCATTATGAAGCGTAAAATACGACAGCGGAGACCCCGGACTGTTGAACAACTGAAGCTCTACATAAAACAAGAATGGGAAAGAATTCCACTTTCAAAGCTTCAACAATTAGTTTCCTCAGTTCCCAATCGTTTATTGAGTGTTGTTAAAAGAAAATGTGATGTAACACAGTGGTGAACATGCCCTTTCCCAACTACTTTGGCACGTGTTGCAGCCATGAAATTCTAAGTTAATTATTATTTGCAAAAAAAAAAAAAAGTTTATGAGTTTGAACATCAAATATCTTGTCTTTGTAGTGCATTCAATTGAATATGGGTTGAAAAGGATTTGCAAATCATTGTATTCCATTTATATTTACATCTAACACAATTTCCCAACTCATATGGAAACGGGGTTTGTACATAACAGGTTGATGCAGGGTTTTGAAGTTGTTTTTTGAGGGCTTTGAAGGCTACAAGATGACTCCCATAACCGCATTTTGCAAGCGCTTTTAATATTCTTCGATTCCTGAAAAAAAAGTGTGTTCTTGTCTCTCGTAATGGTTGTCAACGATAGGCAAAATTCCAAAAATAAGTGCAGTTGCCCTATAAGAGAACATTAGCATAATGCTGCATTTTAGAACTGTCTGTATTACTTTATACATGCATACATAATCGATATTTGAACATTTGTCCATCGATTCAGCATCGTCAACATTCTAATTGTGACGCATCAGAGATTCAATGATTTTTCCCATTTCTACTTGTAAGCCCACATGTGTGTCGGTGCTGGAGTGGTGATGGTTAATCAGTGACAAAGTGCTCCATCTGGTAAATATTTGCAGGTAACAAACTCTTTTGTGTTGGGTTTGTCAAAGACGGGCGAGGCCTATCTAATCTGTGCACACCTCATCGACATAACCTTCTTTGTGGAACTAAAGGTCACATCATTCGCTCTCCGAACTACACTCTTAAGAAATGTAAGCCTAAAAGAGAAATAGTGCGAGACTTCTGCATATCTTGTTAGACTTCAGCTCAGTTAGCATCTCAATACCTCCACAAGTGTGGAACCCAGTTTCCATAATAGCATCAGTGCCAACATTAACGGTAGTAACCAGACCGAAAAAAGAAGTAGGTAGCTATCAGTGCTTTATTTCGTTGCTAAATACAATCTTAGCAACCTGCAACAAATACTTGTACAATATCAATACCAAGTTTGAACGAGTTAATGTATGCTAACTAACAGCTGATCACTATGACCTTCTGGAAATGAATCACAATCATCGACCACGATCATATAGTATAATCGCCCAGCCCGAAATTGGAAAGTTGTCCATCTGCATCATTCACTCACTCTCTGACAACATTAAGAGCATTAAGGGTTGATAGCTCTGGCTTTTAGCTCGGTAGCTGGAACGCTCATCTTTCATGCTGGACAACCCATGTTCAAGTCCCGGGTGGAACTAAAAGCAGGGAGTAAACCAGGCAGGTTACAGTTAGTAGTACAGTTTTACATCAAAATTATCGAAAAACCGAGATTGATAACTGGACTTTGATAAACTCAAAGACAGACTGTCGCAAGCTCGCTAGCTTGAATGCTCACATAGAGACAAT
Organism: Nerophis lumbriciformis; assembly: GCF_033978685.3. Classification (NCBI taxonomy): domain Eukaryota; kingdom Metazoa; phylum Chordata; class Actinopteri; order Syngnathiformes; family Syngnathidae; genus Nerophis; species Nerophis lumbriciformis. The sequence continues at coordinate 17,830,538 of NC_084555.2, read as the reverse complement.
GACATCTGTCCCCATTGAGAAAGGACATACCCCAATGTATATAAACACATTGCTGTCTGAGCAACTTAGCTATTTGAAGAGAGCCCAGCTTGTAGGTTCAATGTGCACAATTAAAGAGAGAGATCGTTCTATACTCATGGGAATACGAGACGGAGGTGTTTTTACGGTGCATTCAAGGACCGCTGAACAAAGAGGACTTTTCATTTAAATAAATCTTAAAGTGCTATAATACAAACTAGGGCTGCAACCAACGATTAATTTGATAATCGATTAATCTGTCGATTATTACTTCGATTAATCGATTAATAATCGGATAAAAGAGACAAACTACATTTCTATCCTTTCCAGTATTTTATTGGAAAAAAAACAGTATACTGGCACCATACTTATTTTTATTATTGTTTCTCAGCTGTTTGTACATGTTGCAGTTTATAAATAAAGGTTTATAAAAAAAAATTAAAAAAATTTATACAAAAAAATTGCCTCTGCACATGCGCATAGCATAGATCCAACGAATCGATGACTAAATTAATCGCCAACTATTTTTATAATCGATTTTAATCGATTAGTTGTTGCAGCCCTAATACAAACCGATATTTTAAACAATGAAAGCTTAGCCATTAAAACAGATAAACTACTAAGACTAGTAAAGCATAAAAAAAACGCAAAACATGCAAATAGTGGGTTTTCTAACAGTGTGTCTATTGATTTTAGTTATTAAAAAAAATAACTCGGTAAAAAGATTTCAGTGTGTGCAAAAGTACTGTTTGAGCACATTCAACAATACCGCAATAAAAATGATGACTGTGACGAAAGCTCCTGGGGGCAAAAATATGCCGGAGCAAAAAGAAAAAAAACAGATTATTACTTATTTTTTAAAATCATCTGCAACCAAAAACGAAAATGTATCGCTAAAATCTATTTAATCCCCCAACTTTACGCCACAACACAATTGCAAAAGCCACAACAATTGCAAAAGCCACAACAACAAATGTTCGCCAAAACACAACAACAACTGTTCCGCCTTAAAGTTAATCATCCTTAATTTTGGCATTTATTTTCTAATAAAGGTTTAAAGGGGAACATTATCACAATTTCAGAATGGTTAAAACCATTAAAAATCAGTTCCCAGTGGCTTATTATATTTTTCGAAGTTTTTTTCAAAATTTTACCCATCACGCAATATCCCTAAAAAAAGCTTCAAAGTGCCTGATTTTAACCATCGTTATATACACCCGTCCATTTTCCTGTGACGTCACATAGTGAAGCAAACACAAACAAACATGGCGGAAAGAACAGCAAGCTATAGCGACATTAGCTCGGATTCAGACTCGGATTTCAGCGGCTTAAGCGATTCAACAGATTACGAATGTATTGAAACGGATGGTTGTAGTGTGGAGGCAGGTAGCGAAAACGAAATTGAAGAAGAAACTGAAGCTATTGAGCCATATCGGTTTGAACCGTATGCAAGCGAAACCGACGAAAACGACACGAGAGCCAGCGACACGGGAGAAAGCGAGGACGAATTCGGCGATCGCCTTGTAACCAACGATTGGTATGTGTTTGTTTGGCATTAAAGGAAACTAACAAATATGAACTAGGTTTACAGCATATGAAATACATTTGGCAACAACATGCACTTTGAGAGTGCAGACAGCCCAATTTTCATCAATTAATATATTCTGTAGACATACCCTCATCCGCGCTCTTTTCCTGAAAGCTGATCTGTCCAGTTTTGGAGTTGATGTCAGCAGGCCAGGGAAGCTAGGGTCGATAGCTCGCTCGTCTGCGGGAACAAACTGCCGCCATTGCTTGCCGTGCTAGCGAGGTCCTTTGTCCCTGAATTGCTCACACACTCTGGCAGATTCAATGGGGGTCTGGCGGCAGATTTCTTTGACTTTATCGTTGAAAATGCATCTGCTTTGAGTGTCGCAGGATATCCACACATTCTTGCCATCTCTGTCGTAGCATAGCTTTCGTCGGTAAAGTGTGCGGAACAAACGTCCAATTTCTTGCCACTTTCGCATCTTTGGGCCACTGGTGCAACTTGAATCCGTCCCTGTTCGTGTTGTTACACCCTACGACAACACACCGACGAGGCATGATGTCTCCAAGGTACGGAAAACAGTCGAAAAAACGGAAAATAACGGAGCTGATTTGACTCGGTGTTTGAGAAAATGGCGGATTGCTTCCCGATGTGACGTCACAACGTGACGTCATCGCTCCGAGAGCGAATATTAGAAAGGCGTTTTAATTCGCCAAAATTCACCCATTTAGAGTTCGGAAATCGATTAAAAAAATATATGGTCTTTTTTCTCCAACATCAAGGTATATATTGACGCTTACATAGGTCTGGTGATAATGTTCCCCTTTAATAATAAAGACTTCCATCATCGTTGATTACTGCGGGCAAACAAGCTGGATGTTGACCCATATTCTAGAACGGTTTAGAGTTGACTCCAAAGTTAAAATGAGATGGTCTCACCTGAGGTAGTTTGCTGCCAGGTATGCTTGGAAAGTCGTGGTGCTCCATGTGATAGCCGACATTGAAGGTGATGAAGTTGAGCGGCCCGTAGTAGGAGTATGTCTCGTGTCCCTTCAGAAACATGTAGTGCTCAGCTATGAAATGTCCAGAGATGGGGTGCAGTCCCATACATAAGATAGATCCTGCAATGAGGTAAACAACGGGCTTGATCCCCCACAGGTGGTATATAACGATGTCCACGGCCAGCTGAACAGCAGCATTCTGGACCTCCAGCAGACACACTGGCTTAGGGTTGACCAACAGGGGGCGCAGGGTGTAAAAGAAAGGCTGCAAGAAGAGCCAGATGAACTTCCTGGTGGGCGTGCAGAAGAACCATCCCTCAAAGTCCGTAGGAATGTCCACATCCAGCTTGTCTCCTCCAAGGTAGCGGTGGTGGTCGATGTGGTACTTTTTGAAGGAGGCCGAGTACGGCACACCGATGGGCAGGTTGGCCCACATGGCGAACCAGCGGTTCCACTTGGCCAGCTTGTTACCGAAGGCCACGTTGTGGGAGATGTCGTGGATGGCCAGCGTCAGGGAGTGGTTGATGCAGCCGCCCAAGGCGTAGGCCCAGAACAAAATCCACTTCCAGGGGAGATTGCGGACCAGGTAGCAGGCCAGGAGCTGGGACAGAACCATGCCTGACACCACCCACTTCAAGTGGGGATCAGGACCCATCAGGGACTTGATCTCTGGGTACTTGGCTGCAGGGAAAACATGACAGAAAAGATGAGAAAGCTTGGCAAGGAAATGTAAAGTGATTTGCAATAAATAATATATAAATCATTTAGCTTCTTATTACTAGCAGCAGTATCTGATTTTTTTGTGTATTGGTACTTTACTGTGAGAGAGTAGGATACAATGAGATTCATCACCAACTGAGCTCCCCTTACTCACCATTGTGTGTTATACTCAATGGTTAACTGGACATCTTTATGTGCTCGACGCCTCAATCATTGGTATGTTTTCATCTACAAAACCATTCTGGGTATCACTCCATCTTATCTGTCTTGTCTTTTAACAAAGAAACAAGGAAGTCACAATCTTCGTTCAATGAATGTTCTGCAATTTGTCGTCCCCAAAGTAAGAACTTAACTGGGCAAGAAAGCATTTAGGTTTTCAGCACCAAAGGCTTGGAATAACCTACAATCGAATATTAAACTTCAAACCCTAGTTACGTTGAATGAGTTTAAAGCTTCTGTGAAAGTACTGCAGTCTACCTCGTCTGTATGCACGTGTCATGTGCGCAAGTTTTAATGTTGTAAATGTGATGTTTTATGTATTTGTTTACTGTTTTTAATGTAACCTTGCTGCTGCCCTCTTGGCCAGGTCTCCCTTGGAAAAGAGATCTTTGATCTCAATGGGATTTTACCTGGTTAAATAAAGGCTAATAACAATGTATCACAATGCTAAGTTCAGTTCTATACTGTGTTCCTTTCCATGGCAACAAGGGTTAAAGAAAATCTGACCTGGACCGTCCCACTTTTCAGTACGCTTTTGTTAGGGTACACGTCACACAGATACACTACTATAGTTGTGGTTTGCGGAGCTAAACAGACTGCTGTCTGCAACTTGATGGACAGGTATTTGTCCTTGTACAATACATGAAATGGATTCATGCCACTGTACCGCGTCTCGTTCATTATTAGTTTATTGTTCTCCTTGTTATTGGTTTGTTTACAGGATAATACGCTTGCTGAGGAGGGTCATAACAAATGCAAACGCCACAACACAACAACTTTAAGCCACGCATACAACAAATTTACAACAAAACAACATTACGCCAAAACACAATTGCAAAAATGACTATCAAATGCAAACGCCACAACACAACAACATAAAGCCACAACAACTAGAACACAACAACGAGGCATGGGCGATATGGTCTTAAAATAAAATCTGATTTTTATTTCACAAAAAATTTGATATACCATGTTTTCCTATTTTCCCCCTACTTTTTAAAGAAACAAATTAATACAAATGACAGAGATAAACCAAAAAAAAATGTTGCTTTTATTATAACAATAACTAATAACTAACTCATAATAACTAATTACATTGCATCTTACTCTTGGGCAAAATTATAATATTTTTCAAGTTGGTTCTTTTTGGAACCGATATTAATTGGACTGTGTGAAATAACTTCTTAAAAACAGGTTAAATTAAGCTATTGTAGCTAATTTTGGCATAGCAATTATGATGCTTTTGCTCATATGTTGATCAATATCCATTGTCCTAATCTAATAAAGTTATTCAATATAAAGCTTCTTATGGGAGGCAACACTTCTGTAAATAAAAATATAGCATTGAGAGGTATCTATAGTTTAGTAAAAATCAGGCTTTTTCACTGTTTCGGCACAACATCTTTAGCGACGTGCAGAGCGACTACTTTAGTGAACGTTTTCCACTGTGCTTTTTTCTTGTTACACATTGTACCTTGTGTAAATGATTCCCCCACAGTAAGCTGCTTTTTAGCAATAGTTTGTTTGTTTGTTGTTATATTCTTGTTTGCCTTGTAAAGAGGTGCATTTTCCCCGAGGCAACACTTCTGTAAATAAAAATATAGCATTGAGAGGTATCTATAGTTTAGTAAAAATCAGGCTTTTTCACTGTTTCGGCACAACATCTTTAGCGACGTGCAGAGCGACTACTTTAGTGAACGTTTTCCACTGTGCTTTTTTCTTGTTACACATTGTACCTTGTGTAAATGATTCCCCCACAGTAAGCTGCTTTTTAGCAATAGTTTGTTTGTTTGTTGTTATATTCTTGTTTGCCTTGTAAAGAGGTGCATTTTCCCCGAGGCAACACTTCTGTAAATAAAAATATAGCATTGAGAGGTATCTATAGTTTAGTAAAAATCAGGCTTTTTCACTGTTTCGGCACAACATCTTTAGCGACGTGCAGAGCGACTACTTTAGTGAACGTTTTCCACTGTGCTTTTTTCTTGTTACACATTGTACCTTGTGTAAATGATTCCCCCACAGTAAGCTGCTTTTTAGCAATAGTTTGTTTGTTTGTTGTTATATTCTTGTTTGCCTTGTAAAGAGGTGCATTTTCCCCACTCGGCTGTATGCTTCTGTTTCAGATGCTGTATAAATGAATTGTGCTGTGCGGACTTTTTTTTAAACGTGCAGTTATTTCTTTCACTCCTGCTGTCGCAAAACCAAACCACTAAAAACTTTTCTTTTCTTTGGAACAAAAGCCTCGCTCTCATTTACGTTAGCAGTAGCCATTTTATATATAAATATATTTGGCATATATATATAAATATAAATATGCCAAAGCAAGAAGATAACATATTTTTTTTTTTTTTTTTGTCTGCAACAAAAAACTAATTTATTGATCAAATTTATTGTTTGCATAGGCGAGGCCAAAAAACAGCTTTACGCCAAAACACAATTGCAAATGCGACAACAAATGCAAATGCTACAACACAACAACATAAAGCCACAACACAACTAATTTGTGCCAAAACACAACAACATTAAGACACAACAACAACTTTATTACAAAACAACAAAGAGGGTTTCCCCCAGCTTGCAAATATACAGTACTTGAAGCGGTGGGGGCGTGGCGAAGGATGCGGTCAATATGACATCATATAATTTGTATAATCGTCAATGATGCATATATTTTCTTTAAAAAAGCTACAAAATATACATATATTTAAAAACAAATCTGTGTAATTAGTGTTAGTATTTTTTTTTTCTTATATCGTTTTGCTCTGTTTCCATTATTGTTATTACTGTACAATCTAACACAAGACGTATACCAGTGGCGGCTGCTTGTCTTTCAAGTAGTGAAGCAAATTTTCAGCTCCTCTGTAAACATGAGTGCAGTCTCCAATAGCAAATAAACAATACAAAAAATGCTATATTTTACAAAGAAAACTTCACTTAAAAAAAAAAGTAAAATTCTCCATATTAATAAGAACAACAGAATAAAACTTGAAAAATGCTCTGGAAGTAATTTATATTTCAAGATCGCTGATTCGCTCATTTTGCTGTCAATCAAAAAGGGAACCACTTCTTATTCACCTCCATAGACAAATGGCGTCCGTGGGCGGGACAAAGCCGAGAATTTATCCTATGATTGTCTAGTTTTTCTGTAGTGGAACAACCCACGCCATGCTTTCCCATTGACGGCAATGGACACTTTGCTTCCACACTGCTAAACGCACTGTGACGCTAACACAATCTATGACAAGAAAGTTGCGTCAGCTGTTGCCAAAGTAGCTGATTCTGAACAAAAGTTGAACACATATGGTGCACATTTCGTCAATGAAATGTAAACACAAAAGTACATATTTGACCACTTTTTTTTTATATTTTAGGGCAAGCTGAACTTCCCTTGCAGTCTTATAGCAATCTCCACTGCCATATACTTATATCCCAAGCAGGTCTCCAAGGTGAACATCCTCTGGCAGGTAACGGTGGTCGGCAAGTCATAGCCTTAACTTTGGGACAAGGGCTGGATCGGTTTGCTGCAGTGCAAAGCGGGGCTGTGTGTGCCGTAGTTGGAGGAGCCGCCTCCTCACAGCCACAGCCGCCAAACCCCAGGCGCCAAAGTATAGGCCGGGGGTCAGCAACCCGCGGCTCTAGAGCCGCATTTGGCTCTTTAGCACCGCCCTAGTGGCTCCCTGGACTTCTTTCAGAGATGTGTAAAAAAGATGAAGAAAAAAATATATTTTTGTTTTAATATATTTTCTGTAGGAGAAAAAACATGACACAAATCTTCCTTAATGTTAGAAATCCCGCTGTTTATGTTATACATGCTTCACTGATCAGAGTATTTGGCAAGCACCATTTTGTCCTACTAATTTCAGAGATCCTGGAACTCATTGTAGTTTGTTTACATGTACAATTTTCTCCGATGATGCCACAGAAAGATGTGTTTTATGCCACTCCTTCTTTGTCTCATTTTGTCCACCAAATGTTTTATGCAGTGTATGAATTGATTTGCTGTAGTGCTAATCAGGCATATTTGGTCAATCCATGACTGCAAGCTAATCCATGCTGACATGCCATTTAGGCTAGCTGTATGTACATATTGCATCATTATGCCTCGTTTGTAGATATATTTGAGATCATTTAATTTTCCTTACTTAGGTTCTCTGTGTGTTTAATTTATATTTGCATGTCTCATGACACGTTATCTGTATGTAATATTGGCTGCATTTCTGATAGTTGTTTGTTGTTCCAGACCACAGCAAATGTTACCCAGCTTGCAAAGATTGTAATAAATCCATTAGAAGAAGACAGCCTGCAGTTTCCTTAAACTTGGACACAAACATCTATACCTTTGGCCATTCTGAGCCAGTAATTTCCATAAGTTATCTCATCCTGTGAGAAACTTCCATTTTACTAATGATTTCCAATGTTGCAAAAATGTATAGAATAACAATTAAAATACAACATTTCTGTCAACGAAGATTTGCATCAGCCTTTAATAGTAGGCTAATATACCTGTAGCTAATATAGACACTTACATAATGTGTTGCCTTCATTATAACACGGCTCCAGGCTGATTTTTTAAAACAATTTTTGGTACAATATGGCTCTTTCAACATTTTGGGTTGCCGACCCCTGGTATAGGCGAAGCAGCCGTGCGCGCGGTGCCTTGATCTTACCGCAGAGGCTCCAGAAACTCATGTGCGTCTCGCTTATGGATAGTCAAAGTTTTTCGGTGGCTGATATTTCGGTCGTCAATAGTGCGTAAATAATAGGTTAGCTATCCATTCATAGAATGCGTTACATTAATTTGTTTTCACGTAAAAAAAGACCCTTATTTATAGCCGCACCATTATCAACTACATATAGAGAAAACCCTGGAGCCACACAACACAACACACAACAACTTTCGGCCACAGCACAAATGCAAATGCCACAACATAAAGTCACAACTAGTGGTATGCGATATAACGATATATATCACACTACGACATAAAATGTCTATCGTACGATATAATTATGAACGAGCCTAAGACAGTCGTTGTCCAAAGGCACGTCTGTGACAAGCAATCCTACAAGACACAGGCTACGTTCACACTGCAGGGTAGGATGTCCAATTCAGATTTTTTTTTTGGTCAAATCCGATCTTTTTATGTACTCGTTCAAATTACAATAAAAATGAGATATCTAATGTGAATGCAATCTGACGTCACACGTGCTGCTGTGTTTACGGAATTCTAGCAGGTCTCAGTCATGCCACGTTTGTGGCTTTTTTAAGGATTTTGTACAATCAAAGTCAACATTTTTTTTAAAGTAATTATTGCACAATAAGATTAAGAAGGAAGATGGCAAAGATTTTGTCTCTCCAAGTTTTTGGGACATTTGCTTCGATGTCTGTTTCGAAGAGCTTGTGGGCGAGCAGTCGGAGACAGGACTGGTGGGACATTGAAGTGAGTTCCTAAAACATATTATTTTCGGCTGTTTTCTGCTCATTGGTCAACTATTTATTTTGCAACTGCCTGGCAAAGAAATATGATGTTTATCGGTTTTTCGTGACGTATAGGTTGGGTGAACGCGACCACAGCGTTCAGACTGCAGTCGCATCTGATAAATGTCTGATTTATATCCGCATACGAAAAAGGCCCTGGTCGGTTTTAAAAATTCAGAGTTGCACTGTTCACATTGACATGAAAAAATCCGATACAGGTCACATTTGGGCAAAAAAAAAAACGGAATTGACCTAAAGTGTGAACAATACCAGAGAAAGTACAGATGCCATCTCTAAACTGTGTAGACATGACTTTGTACACAATAGCATGATACATATTGCTGTCAGGATTAAAATCACCTATATCATTGTATATATTTTGGTCCATATCGCACAGCACCAGTCACAACACAACAACTTTACCCCAAAACACAACAACATTGTGACAACTGAAGTGAGGGACACAATTGAAGTAATCGTGAAAAGTTTTACAGACCAATCAGCTGCAATGGAAAGGTGAAGACGTTTTAACAAATTAAGTTGGAAAAGTAAGTGAAAGAAAACTGTTGTGATCGATGTCACTTTCTGGTCTGCTGTCACTTCTGTTGTGTTCATCACTTCCGTTGTCGCTCAAAGTTGTTGTGATTTGGTATTTGCAATTGTCGTGACCTTTCTCAGCCACCGTAGGATAACGCAAAATCAACAAAACTGTGCGCAAAACTGTTAGATGTTCCAAGCAAGTGCAGTAGCTACAAAATATAGTACACCGAAAGAGAATTTTCTACCATGGCGGTGGTCTGCTTTCTATTTTCTTGATTAAAATACTGGCAAATTACCCGCTATACGTGCTGCGACTATTTTGCTAGGTCAACAACCCGCCTACACACTCAGTACTTTCTGAAATGTAAGCCTGTTCTAAAACTAAAGGGAACTTGTTGGAAACAATGTGCATAAAAGCTGATTTGACCTACCAAAAAGTTTTTTTAATTGACTTGGATAAGAATTGTCAGTCGTGTTAATGGAAAAGAAAGCCAACGGAACATGTTGTGTTGTCGCAGCTCTCATGGGAGCCAGCTGCTCACACGTTTAATTGCCACAGGCGTTGCTTTGCTAAGGGACTGTAGACATTAACAAATATTTTCCAATTAGGGATGCGAGTAAAGACGTGCTGATATGGCTGCTTTATCAAAAATAGTGTTTTCTGAACTCTTTTAGATCAAAACCCAAAATAGAATGTTGTTTTTTCCACCACACACAACCTTTGTATTTGTAGTCCAACTGTAAATTTTTCGGCTTGTGAAATAGTATCTAAGGTTTAATACAAATAATTGCCAATAAACTATATTATTATTAGCATCATTTTAAAACCAAATGAAGCAGTAATGTAATCATAATATATATTAATAATAATAATAATAATAATAATGCAAGTACCGGTAACCCTTTCAAAATCCAATAAATGTTATTTCTCATTATTGTAATTTTTTTTACGTACGTAATTGGAAGGTCAAACACTTGTAATTATCCCAAATAAGTAAACATAAAAAAATGATATTTAATCTCTGTTAGCAAATTTAGTAAATATTGAAAATCTTTAAAAAAAAAATTCTCAAGTTGAAAAAACTGAGACAGGTGGGGTTTTTTTGCCATCTTTTTCCAACAAATTTGACATTCTTGCTCATTTGTTCGTGTTAATGAGCTCATCTTGCTCATTTGGTGTGTCGTCAAAATATTAACACTTAAGACATTGGGCTTTGCAATTATCTTTTTTCCTAATTTATATTACTTTGCTTCGTACGAGCAAGTTGAAACTAACAAAGCCCATGCATACTGTGTGTGTATGTTAGCAGCACACCACATCCTGTATGACTTTAAAGAGTAAATATATTGATATTATAATTTAGTAATATATTTTTGCATGTTCTCTTTGTTGTTCAAGTTTATTTCGAACATGCATACAGTTACAATATGATACAATCGCGTTTTTCAAAAATTCTCATTACAACATAACAGAAGAAGCAAAGCTATAAGCTCTGATTCACTTCTTTGCTTAATCCATTCCATAATTTAATTCCACCTACTGATATGCTTAAAGGAGCCATATGTAAAAATGTGGCCAAATCCAGCTCGATCGACTGGGCTACTCCAAGGAACTTCAAACTTCCACTGCCTCTTACTAGGGGTTGAGGTGCTAGGACCATGATAGCTGAATAGACAAGCGTTTTGTCAATAACAACTCTCTAACCAACACATTATACAGAGAAATTAGGCTATTTTCAGGAAGAAGTACGTCATGCCTGCGAACAATACCAGAACACATTGCCATCATATGGTTATTGTCAGTACTATCAGAAAACAAAGACTAAAACGAACTACAACCAACACTAGCAATGGTTATACTGGTGAAAATAAGTAGAACATGCTTAATGTACGCCCAAAACTAAAGAGGAGACATTTTACCATGGTATGCCTATAGGCTACTGTTTCAAACGTTTCTGATTGCCATATAACTTGGTACATGTAGTCCACAGTATGCAAACCCCCATCCATCCATCCATCCATTTTCTACCGCTTGTCCCTTTCGGGGTAGCGGGGGGGTGCTGGAGTCTATCTCAGCTGCATTCGGGCGGAAGGCAGGGTACACCTTGGACACGAATGAATGAAATCCTATGGCACCCACCTGTTCCCACTTAGCCTGTTCACCTGTGGGATGTTCCAAATAAGTGTTTGATGAGTATTCCTCAACTTTTTTGCCACTTATGCCAGATTTTTTAAAACATGCTGCAGGCATGAAATTCCAAATGAGCTAATATTTGCAAAAAATAACGTTTTCCAGTTTGAACGTTAAGTATCTTGTCTTTGCAGTCTATTCAATTCAATATAGGTTGAAAGGGATTAGCAAATCATTGTATTCCGCTTTTATTTACGATTTACACAACGTGCCAACTTCACTGGTTTTGGGTTTTGCATTTTTCATGTTACAAGCATTTTTCAGTACCATTTTTTCATCCATGATTGATTGTTCTTTTGCTTCTTACCAAGTTGTTTCTGTGGACAATGTTTGACATAATGCATCAGGAACGTATTAAAACAAATTCCATATGCATCATCTATATCATTTTCACTGCACACATTTCCCAGGTTTTGTCTCAGATCATTATTAAAAGCAATCATACTTTTCTCTGTCATAGTCTTCAAAATTTATTTTTTTCATCCTTGATCCTCTTCTTGTAGTTTATCATGAATTGTGAAAACTGGTAGATGAGCAGGTTGATTGGCAACACTAAATTGGCCCTAGTGTGTGAATGTGAGTGTGAATGTTGTCTGTCTATCTGTGTTGGCCCTGCGATGAGGTGGCGACTTGTCCAGGGTGTACACTGCCTTCCGCCCGATTGTAGCTGAGATAGGCTACAGCGCCCCCTGTGACCCTGAAGGGAATAAGCGGTAGAACATGGATGAATGGATGGGTAGATGATCACTTATGTCAGATATTAGTAAGAGACTTGTAGTGTTATCAAACTCATTGGTAAAATTATTAACAATAAGCAATGCACAATGTCCTGTGATTCTACAAACCCCGTTTCCATATGAGTTGGGAAATTATGTTATTATTTTTCAAGTGCATTGTGTTAAATGTATTTGTCCAAGTCCTGTATTATTTTCACCACCAAGAGCTCCTCTGTGTTTTGCATGTAAATTTCCGACGTTTAGTATTACCCTTTCAAATTTTAATTATCTGAAAATTACCACTTTGGAAAAACTCACTGTGATATTGTATCCCTACTAGGGATGTCCCGATCCAGGTTTTTGCACTTCCGATCCGATACCGATAACCTACTCACTGGCCTAGTGGTTAGAGTGTCCGCCCTGAGATCGGTAGGTTGTGAGTTCAAACCCCGGCCGAGTCATACCAAAGACTATAAAAATGGGACCCATTACCTCCCTGCTTGGCACTCAGCATCAAGGGTTGGAATTGGGGGTTAAATCACCAAAAATGATTCCCGAGCGCAGCCACCGCTGCTGCCCACTGCTCCCCTCACCTCCCAGGGGGTGACCAAGGGTGATGGGTCAAATGCAGAGAATAATTTCGCCACACCTAGTGTGTGTGTGTGACAATCATTGGTACTTTAACTTTAACTTTTTAATATTGTTTTTGCACTTCCGATCCGATACTGACCGATACTGGCCTATCCGAGCATGTATTAAAGTTTAAAGTTATTTAGCCTACATAGTTGTCAGAATCATGTTGAAAAGGGTTTTAGTACTTTTGATAACAACTAGCCGGCTGAATTAGGGGAGTTTGAATAATACACAATGGTTGGTAACAAGAAACTGACCTGTTTATTCAAGGATAAACACAAAATAGACAAAATTATACATGACAAACAGAAATGGCATCATTGAAACAAGGGCTGGGCAATATGGCCTTTTTTTAATATTGCGATATTTTAAGGCCATATTGCGATACACGATATATCTCTCGATATTTTGCCTTAGCCTTGAATGAACACTTGATGCATATAATCACAGCAGTATGATGATTATATGTGTTTTGATTGATTGATTGAGACTTTTATTAGTAGGTTGCACAGTGAAGTACATATTCCGTACAATTGACCACTAAATGGTAAAACCCGAATAAGTTTTTCAACTTGTTTAAGTCGGGGTCCACTTAAATTGATTCATGATACAGATATATACTATCAGATATATACTATCATCATAATACAGTCATCACACAAGATAATCACATTGAATTATTTACATTATTTATAATCCAGGGTGTGGAGGGGGGCGCCGGATGTAAGTGTCAAAAAGACAGTCAAAAGAGTTTGATATGAGAATAAATCTAAAGTTAAAATATAGGGTAGAAATGCATCCATTTGCAGGAAATGTAGTCTTGATTTTCAACATTTTCTTTTAAGGCTTGCATGTCTACATTAAAACATTCTTCTTCATACTGCATTAATATATGCTACTTTTAAACTTTCATGCAGAGAAGGAAATCACAACTAAAAAAATCACTAATTTTTTCATACGGTGTTGATGTGTAAATTTTTGCCTCTGCATTTTGATGGTGTGGACGTGTGGCACCGAACGGAGATAAGCGTCTCGACAGACGTTATAATATTTGAACAATGATGACGAAAACTGTTTTCTCTGTCCTGTCGGTGTGTCGAAAATTGTTTGGCGCTTATTTTTTTATTTGATTTTGTGCGTGGCATATAATTGCTATGCGCAGAGGACGATTGATCAGTGCGCAATTGCACAAGCGCGCACCTTAGAGAGAACGTTGGTCACACGGCTGCGCTAGCATCACAGCTAACGTTAGCCATGCTGCTACCTCTCTGCTCGGGGAGGGCTTATACGTATGTGACGTATGACGTGACAGTATGTGACGTATGACATGACAGTATGTGACGTATGACGTGACAGTATGTGACGTGTGTAAGAAGGTGCGCTTGCTGTCTGTGAGAAGCACAGACACAGAAAAGAGTGAGAAGAGCCTGTCGTGTAATGCCAGCAGCTAAAAGCAACTGCGTGAGAATTGTGGATGTGTTGAAGGTGTGCTGGAAAATGCGGAACGGAAATTATAGGGAGCAGCAGAAAAGTGGAATGTACTATTTAAATAGGTGCGTTGGAAAACACGGAGCAGAGGTTGTTTTTTTTAACTGGATCTGGATCGGCATTTTCCCATGCCTTGCTGATACGCAATTTTTTGTAAATATCGGCGGCCGATCCGATCCAAATATCGGATCGGGACATCCCTAATCCCTACTGGTTTTGCTGCAATAATGATAATTTGTTGTGGATTTTTTTTTAACATTAATTAATGCATTAATTAATTACTATTTTATTTAAATTGTTGACATATTTTAATTACTATGTTCAAATAGCATGTAACTAAATTCTGTAAAAATAAAAAAGCATTATTTTTAAACAAAATGTTTTCCATTGTTTAAAATTAAGCAGTGCTTGAAAGAGTACCCATTGCACACCGGTATCGATTAAAACGTGAACACCCCACACTAGGTTTAGGAAATCCTGGCTTGAACACAAATTAAACTCACAAAGACATAATTGAACAGGATTAACACAGCATGTCCTTAGAACTGCTTTCAACTGGAGGTTGCCTTTTTGACAGTATTAACTTTCAACTGATTTGAAAGAACGTTAAACTAATATTAGACAAAACAGTTCCAATACATTTGAAGCTACGATGTCATATGACCACTCACTCATTGGTGTGTTGTATTTACAGCCATGCTGAGAGATTACCTTTCAGTGGGGTTTTTATCCCACCCATATGAGCACAAAGTTCAATGAATAACCAGACATAAAACACGTTTATACGTAAAACATGCAGTAAAACATGATTTTTGGCCAGTAACTTTTCATTGTAAAAGGTGTCAACTTTCATCTGTCAATACTACATCACATATATACTTACAGAATGTACAAAACCCAAAACCAGTGAACTTGACACAGCAAATGATTCACTGCAGCATTGTTTCGTGGTTGGAAAGAAAAGCTTGCCTAATCGTGCGGTGTATCACAAAAACCCACAATGATATGAAAAGATTTTCCACTAACATGCAAGGCAGAGAATAAATACAATTAAAAAAGGCTTTAATATTTGATGGCGCAGAGGTGTCAAGCAACCTTTTGTCTCGTTTCACACCTGTGGGAAACATTATACTGAAATTAAGCTGTTTGTTTTGAAGCCAAACTCACTAAGTTATAGTTTGTGCAGTTTCACCAACATTTAGGTAAAATATACCTCAAAAGTTAAATAAAACTTTGTCTAACTTAAGCTCTGTGACCATTTACAGCACGTGTCAAATTCAACTCGAATTCTCACCGGCATTGAAAGTAAACAAGTTTTTAAAAAGAGAGTAATATTTTATCTGAGTCTTTAAATTAGTCTGCTCGTTGATGATTTGTTTGGTTTTATATTGTGTAGTTATATTTATATGGTAATTATTATTCTGTGACTGTAAATTGTTTGCTTGTTTTCTTATTGATGCTTTTATTTTTTATTTTTTTTCTGTATTGTGTAGTTATAATTATATGCTTTTACTTGTAATTGTATTGAATTGTGGACCCCAGGACGACTAGTGGGTTGTTGAGGCAACCAGCTAATGGGGATCCTTAATAAAAATCAAATCAAATCAAGGTCCGAGGGCCAGATCTGGTCGCTGCACATCGTTTTATGTGGCCCTGGCGCCTTGTTTTTCATGGCCCCTCCAGGATGTTTTATGTGGGCCTGCCGTATCGTTTTGTGTGGCACCGCCCAGTCGTTTCATACCACGAATGCATGGATTTAATGTGTATCAATAAAGAACTCGACCTTTCTTGCTAAATTTGTTTGTTCTTTCAACTTTAACAAAAAAATGTACTGCAGGCAACTTAAAAGCTTGAAAACCGTAACACCGTCTGATATTCGAAGAATTTTTTTGTTTTTAAAAATATATGTCACCTCACCTGCACTTATGATTTTTGGAACAAGTTTTCCATCGATTGGTTACTAAAAAATAGTCATGTCTTTGTCCTGGCTGCTCAGTATGATATAGCTAAAGCAATGAAACATCATCATAAATAAACAGGAAATAATTGTATCATATTATGAAGTTTTACTGTACAATAAATGAAAATAACATTACATAACATAACATAACAGTAGGGTACTGCTTGTTTGTTTTGGACATGCTCAACAAGTTACATTTAAAAACATCACGTGATTACATTTGCGCAATTCAACATGTTCAAAAAGGAGTCGGAACAAGCGGAGATTATTAAATCCTTCCTCTCTTTTCTCCATATCTATTACTACATACAGGAATACAGCAGTTAACTTCCTTTTAGACATGCATGACAACCTATAATTTGACTTTAAAAATGCCTGATGGCGTCCGTTTAACTCGGATGCGAATTGTTTTACAAGCATCATTGATAACTATGGAAAATCAACACCGTTATTCATCGGTGTGACAAATTAAATAATCACAGTTGCTGTTTCTTTATGCAGATTTCACAAAATCTAGTAATAAAATTTGCGGTTTATACTGACCACATTTTAAGTGGATACTTTTATTGCCTGGGGTCATAGAAGCTTTCTTCTCACAAGCTTTATGGTAGGTGTGTGTTTGTCAAGTGCAGATAATGAATGTGCCTCGTTGCCATTATCACTGTTACAGCTGCAATACGCTCCCATTGTCCAGAGCAAAAGGTAGAAAGGACAAGCCCAGCCCCCACTGAGAGTATGGACAAAGCTAAATGTAATCCACACTAGACATATTATGTGTCCTCATACACTCCCAAAGTATAATTTTCGAAACAAAATAATATAACGTAAAACAGTTATTTGCTTTTAAAACGTTAACATCACCTTTACTCTCAAAACACTTAAAACATGTCTCATTTTCTAGAGAAGCAGCAAACGCGCAAATCACTAGCTAGCTTAAATGCTAACAGAAATACAAGACATACTTTCTCCATCCATCCATTTTCTAACGCTTATCATTTTCGCGGTCGCGGGGGGTGCTGGAGCCTATCTCAGCTGCATTCCGGCGGAAGGCGGCGTACACCCTGGACAAGTTGCCACCTCATTGCAGGGCAAGACACATTAATACTTGGTTAAAAGATTGAAGTGTATGTATAAGTACTTTTTGAGCAAAATCAACAATACCGTGATCATTTTGGTCACAATAACCGTGATATGAGATTTTCAAATGGTTACATCTGTTAAGGGAACATTTTTCCTCCTTCGGGCAAAATAGGACGCCTTAGAAGTTACAAACTTTGGCCTTGGTTTTGCTCGAAGAAGATTAAGTGAATGATCTCACCTGGTTTCTTCTTTGTATGCGCACACACACATTATTCCCTCGAGTTGTAATTAGAGATGTCCGATATTATCGGCCGATAAATGCTTTAAAATGTAATATTGGAAATATCGGTTTCAAAAAGTAAAATTAATGACTTTTTAAAACGCCGCTATACGGAGCGGTACACGGACGTAGGGAGTAGTGCAGAGCAGTTGCGTCTCTCAGTCAGCAGCCCCTCCCCTCTCCCCTCTCCCCTCTCCCACACACAACACAGGAGTTGCAGCACGACTGCAGCATAAAGGGTTTACTGGCGACGCTTGATGACCTCATCAAACCGCCGCGAGCGGAGTATAACAACAACAAGAGTGTGTTGTTGCCGGTGCTGTAGCCGTGGCTAATAAGCGAGCTCGCTCGATGACTGACTAACGACACCATGTCTATGGTTTGGGATTATTTTAAAGTGTCTCTGACGGATAAAAAACTGGCAATTTGCAATGACTGCAAAAAGTTGGTTATGCGAGGAGGAACCAAGACGTCTTCCTTTAATACGAGCAATTTGATCTCCCACCTCTTCAAGAATCATAAAGAGATACACGATGAGTACAAGCGGAAGATGGATGAAAAGCAAACACTGGGAAAAAGTAGTACCACACAGTCGGCGCTTAAAGACTCCGCCGAGAAAAAACAAAAATACAACAAAAACCACCCCAAGGCAAAAGCCCACGTTGTGGTCAGGGACAACACACGTAGTATGGCAAAAGCTATGGTGGAGTTTGGTGTGGCTAGTCTGCTCTGCATGGCGCACACTTTGCAGCTTGCAGTGAACGGATGTGCCCTGTTTCAACGCAGCATTTCAGAAGCTCTGGCTGACTGCTAGGCCACTTCAAGCACTCACCACGAGCTTGCAGCACATTTTTGTTACTCATACAGATACGTTAGAGCAGGGCAGATTTAGCCCAGTTTATAATTCCCTGTTATACAGTATGCCAGGCAGTCTTGCACTAAATGAGGACTATGTTATTGTTTACTTCAGGGGTAGGGAACCTATGGCTCTCGAGCCAGATGTGGCTCTTTTGATGACTGCATCTGGCTCTCAGATAAATCTTAGCTGACATTGCTCAACACGATAAGTAATGAATAATTCCGCTGGTAATCACAGTGTTAAAAAGAACGTTCATAATATAAAACATTCTCATGCATTTTAATCCATCCATCTGTTTTCTACCGCACCTGTTCAAGAAGTTGCATTAATGGTAAGAAGTCATTTATTTTATTAATGGCTAGCTTCAGAATAACAATGGTATTAAAAATAATACGAGACTTATTATACTCTAAAAATGTTGGTCTTAATTAAAAATGCACGCATTTATTTGTATTCAGTGTTAAAAAAATTTTATATGACTCTCGCGGAAATACATTTTAAAATATTTGGCTTTCATGGCTCTCTCAGCCAAAAAGGTTCCCGACCCCTGGTTTACTTTATTTCTCTAGTATACTCTGGACTGAAGCTGTGTGCCTTCATTGTTTTTGTAGCTGTTGTATTGAGGCATGTTTAAAAAAAATAATGCACTTTGTGAAAGTCAAAGTATAGTATTTCCCATAGTTGTAGTGGGTATCAGGATTATCTCAGGGAGAGCACGTCCCAAATTCCAAGCTGCTGTTTTGAGGCATGTTAAAAAAAATAATGCACTTTGTGACTTCAATAATAAATATGGCAGTGCCATGTTGGCACTTTTTTCCATAACTTGAGTTGATTTATTTTGGAAAACCTTGCATCCAGCGGGGCATCACAACAGAATTAGGCATAATAATGTGTTAATTCCACGACTGTATATATCGGTATCGGTTGATATCAGAATCGGTAATTAAGAGTTGGACAATATCGGAATATCGGATATCGGCAAAAAAGCCATTATCGGACATCTCTAGTTGTAATGATGTTAGGATGTACCAGGTGCTGAGATTGAGAGTGGACAACAATGTGTGTGTGCCCAACACATTCTCCCCAATCAGCTAAAAAGGTTAGTATCACTGTTTTAATTTAAATGTATCGAAAAACCGTGATTGATAACTGCACTTTGATAAACTCATGAACTGACTGGAGCCAGCTCGCTAGCTTAAATGCTAACATTAAAACATGAGACAATAACTTGGACATAGGGCTGGGCGATATGGCCTTTTTTTAATATCCCGATATTTTTAGGCCATATCGCGATACACAATATATATCTCGATATTTTGCCTTAGTCTTGAATGAACACTTGATGCATGTAATCACACCAGTATGATGATTCTATGTGTCTACATTAAAACATTCTTCTTCATACTGCATTAATATATGCTCATTTTAAACTTTCATGCAGAGAGGGAGATCACAACTAAGT
This sequence comes from Nerophis lumbriciformis, assembly GCF_033978685.3. Classification (NCBI taxonomy): domain Eukaryota; kingdom Metazoa; phylum Chordata; class Actinopteri; order Syngnathiformes; family Syngnathidae; genus Nerophis; species Nerophis lumbriciformis. Next base: position 17,810,367 of record NC_084555.2, on the reverse strand, counting down.
CACTTTACCAAAACTGTATTTATTAATTAAACAGTTATTAAGCAGTGGCACAAACATTCATGTCATTTCCAAACAGAAAGTGCAAGATTGTCAGGGACATTTTAAAACAAGTTATTAGTGCACTTTTGTGCATGATGTAACTAAGATGACGTACCAAAACAACACTAAATTAAAGTGCACTTTTTGTACAGAACGCCACTACAATAGTTTAAAACAAATAAAGTGCTCTTTTAAGATATTTTAATAACTGTCAAATAAAAATGAGCTGCATAATAGGAAATCAAATAGTGTACGTCCTTTGCTATGCGGAAGGTTCCGGCGGACGTTATCTCCTTATGTCGTTTTTTTTTTCATACGGTGTTGATGTGGAAATGGTTGCCTCGGCATTTTGTTGGTGTGGCACCAAACGGAGATGTTGACATGCGGAGTAAGCATTCTTCATTCTCTAGCGGGTGACTTTTCAAATGATGCTAAAAATTAGCAGTAATGCTACTTTTTGTAGCAACGCTTTTGCTCCACACTTGACAAATGACGGTTGTCTGTTCGACATATTCTCACTTGACGCCAAACCACCGCCAGACGATGGACCTTGTGCTGTTTTTCTTGGGAATTCATTCTTCCTTCATTTGTTACCAGATTCGCACTTTCTTTCTCTCGTATTACCACTCGCACCACAGCTAACGTTACCCATGCTGCTACCTCTCTGCTCCGCGAGGGCGTAAACCTATGTGACGGATGTAAGAAGGTGCGCTTGTTTATGTCTCTGTGAGAAGGAGAGACTAGAAAGAGTGAGAAGAGCCTGTAGTGTAATGCCTGCAGCTAAAAGCAACTGCGTGAGAACGTATATTCGAATATCACGATATAGTCATTTTCTATACCGCACAGAGACAAACCTGCGATACATCGAGTATATCGATATACCGCCCAGCCCTACTTGGACATACCCCTATCTAAACTTAAATAAACACATTTCTGTCTGAGTAACTAAGCTATTCAGTTGTGTAAATTGAATATACTCTCCTTTAGATCTCTTTCAGAACAGAGTGATCGTTCTATACTCGGAGGAATACGAGAAGGAAGTGTGTTTATGTGGCGTTCAAGGACCGCTGAACAGAGTAGGATGCCACAACACCAGCCAGAAATAATACATTTTATTTGTTTTACACTTTTCATTTAAATAAATCTTAAAAGCGCTATAATCCTGACCAATATTTAAAATAATAAAAACGTGGCCATTAAAACAGACAAAATAGTGGGTTTTCAATGTGTCTATTTAGTTGTTTTAAAAAACTTGTTCAAAAAAATGTCCGTGTGTAGATGTATGTTTTGAGCACATTCAACAATACAGTGATAATAATAATAACTGTGATAATTGTGGTCACAATAACCATTACATGTACATTTCATATCATTACATTTCTATCACACAAGACGGTTTAGGTTCTATTTAAATTGTTACTCAAATTTGTGGACAGGGAAATTAGGACTTTGTACAATAGGTTCGAGACTCTTGAGCACACACCTGAGGCATTATTATGCAATTGTAACTAGTTTGCCAGATCATGTTGGTCAACTGTCTGCTAAAACCAGATTGTCAATAAACAGCAGAAAAAGATTAATCTGGCTAGAGCAATATTAAGTGGGTGAAGTAGAGACTAAAAAACGCACAGCATTAAAGATTACATAGAGGCATTCTTTCAAATCGTTAGATTATCCTCTTTGCTTAAAATTGGTTCGTAGTTTGTCAGTATAGTGACTTTGTATTTCAGGAATGTGCTGCAAGAGGTGCAACAGAGTGAAACTAATAGACGTCACGGCTGATGACGCAGAGAGGTGGGCAAGAGAGAAAAATAAGAAAAACCCAGACATCGAAAATTCAGGTTGGTACACTGAAGACTGCGCAGATTCTGCTCTTTGATTGTCGATTGGACGGTATAGTGGAGTGGTTGGTTTTTGGGTTCCCTGGTTTATATGACAAATTGTTTTGCATTCAGTGACATTTTTCTTCACCATTGCACACATTTCCAACATCCAGCATCAACTTTATTTCTTTATCTCATAGATTTTCATGCACACAGAGCTTTTTACATCAGCTTTCTGCTACCACGTTATCTCTAATTGTCATGCCATTGGTGTCTTTTGATCAGTTGCGAAAACATAACACAGTACACTTCACTTCATGATCACATGACTGTTAATCATAAAAGCGGCTAAAGATTGCAAAAGAAACAAGATAGCCACACAATACTTTTGCAATGTACATTCACATCTAATGGGATTCATGACTATAACGTGCTTTAACATTGTCAGGAAGACATATGGAACTTAAGTGATGCGTTTTTTCGATTGTTGTGTATCTACTAAAAGGCCTTGGTGTTGAAAGAGACAGCTTGTTGTGGTAAATTCACGTAAAAGTTGCCTCTCTCGCACACGCACGCACTTACGACATTCTTTCAGTATTGTTTCAGTTTCACAAATTCCTCAGTAAATTCACCAAAATGTCCCTGTGGAATCATTGAGTCTGTTTAGCCGTTTGGAGAGCAAGCTTTCACAGCTAGTGGGTGCATGACGATGACTTCTGTTTTGTTTGATCAGCTGTTTTACTGCCGTGTTACAGACAGCGTTTGGAAACTATTAAGATTCTGTAAAGAAACATTTACATAATCTTACTGTGTAAATAACTCATTTTGCAATATATATATATATATATCTGTTGCTTATAGTCCAGTGCAGCTAATATATGGAAAAATATTTTTTTTCCTCTAAAATGTAGTGTGCCTTTTATCCCGGTGCATTCTATAGTATAGAAATACTGTAAATTCAACATTTTCATAAATAGAGCATACAAAAATTATTTACAATTTTCTAATCTTGTTTTTTTCCGAATTAAATCATGATCAAATTATGATGTTGACTAACCACTGTATGAAATCATATTAGATCAATGGAATCTAGGATTAAATAGATATGATTCTCAGCCTCCTTATTCATCTATCAAATACCTTATAATTCTTAAAGAAGCTCATATTAGTGCATCAAGTTCCTTCTATAGTTTTACTCCATATACTCACATGCTATAAAGTAGGTACATGACAATCGGCTGCTAACCGACAGTACTTATTTCCATTGCATAGGCACTTGTGACCACTTACTGTATATCAGTGCTTCTCAAATATTTTCTGTTACGACCCCGCTTGGTAGAAGAAAATATTTTGCGCTCCCCCCACTGTCCACCGTTACTATAAATAGTAAAATGTCTATAAAATGAAAATTAACTATACCTCTACATAACATTATAAGTTTATTGGAGGGGAACTGCACTTTTTTGGGGAATTTTGCCTATTGTTCACAATCATGAGAGACAAGAACACATGTCTTTTTTAATTTAATTTAAAGATGATAAAACGCTTGGACGATGTAGCTAATGGGAGTCACCATTGTAGCCTTCAAAGCCCTCCATCAACGCTTTGTATACACACTGCAAGTCTATATATAACGTAATAACAGACATGTTCATAACAATATGTAATATGTAAAATATTTACAGTAATTTGGTGATTTTATTTATTGCCGGAACTAATTGTTCCGCGCATTTATTTCCATTTCCATAGCAGCACACTTCTGGCAAAAACCCCTTCCGGATACAAAAAAGCTTGTGTGTGTTCTAATTAGGGCTGGGCGATATATCGATATACGCGATATATCGCGGGGTTGTCTCTGTGCGATATAGAAAATGACTATATCGTGATATCGAGTATGCATTCTCACGCAGTTGCTTTTAGCTGCGGGCATTACAATACAGGCTCTACTCGCTCTTTCCTGTCTCTCCTTCTCACAGACAGACAAGCGCACCTTCTTACACACGTCACATACTGTCACGACCAGTGTTGGGACTAATATAAGTGTTTAGGCCCACTTATAATGACAATAACAAAAAATATTGTTTTTCATGAACTGTGTACTTGTATTGTTTGTCTGGGTGGAGGTCCTGCTTTGGAAATAATTTGTACCCCTTTCAGACATTGCATTTAGTTCCCATTAAAACATTCACATGTTGCACAATGAGATGTAAGCAGGGGATCATGTGTACATTCCTGCAACTTCCTGTTTGTAAAAAATATATTTTTATTAGTATTTATTTAATATACTAACAGCATTTAATGATTAATATTTATAAATTAAGATTCCTAATAAATGACACTAGAATAAGCACACATTTGATTGGTAAATCATAGTGTAACGACCTGGAATGACACTTTATGTGTGGTGTTGGAGTTGTCCGACTTTTTGTGTGGCTGTAAACGCATCACTGGCTAAGTGCCATATGTGCAAGTGTTGGCGCACGTGAGAGAGCGAGCGGCTGCTGTTGATATAACAAAGTTGCTTTTGGTCTGGTTTGTACTGCAGAAAATGACCAGTTTTGCTAGATATCCTTTTTTTTACTAATGTTTTGGTGATGTGTTTATGGCCGACAGTAAAGAGTTTTGCTCAGTAAAGTGATGGATGGAATTCATGTCCTCAAAGCGTCTCGACAGACGTTACAATATTTGAACAATGATGACGAAAACGGTTTTCTCTGTCGTGTCCGTGTCGTGTCGAAAATTGTTATGCGCTTATTTTTTTATTTGATTTTGTGCATGGCATAGATTTGCCGTGCGCAGAGGACGCTTGAGCAGTGCGCAATTGCACATGCGCGCTCCTGAGAGGGAACGTTGCTGTCAATTCTCTTATATACTCTTTCATTCTAGACTTCTAGAGTGTTTGATTATCACATCACTCTAAATGTATAGACTATAAAGTTCACAAACATAAAGAGGGATCCTAGTGGGCCAGGCCAATCTTTCCTTATCTCTAAACTAAAACTGGGGAAATGTGTAGTGTTCTGGGTTTCAGACATGATTTTGTATAAGAATTACTTGAGGAAGAAAATGCCTGGTTAGACTTTGTGTATGTAGTGTGTGCCTTTCTTGGTTTACATCTATGCTGTTATTATGCTGTTTGTTACTTATGTATGTTATGTTGCAGCTATTTAAAATAGTTTTGTCAATTTGTTCTGGCCAGAAAAAAATTGGCCTTTGTAACATATCTTTGTCTTTGTGTGTTGTATGTAGACCACATGGCTTAGCAGAGTTGAGTGATGCAAATGCATGTCAAGTTGATCAACAGATTGTATTATTCTCCAGTGCAATAACAGTACTGAAATGAAGGCTAAAAGGGCATTAATTGGAGCTTTAAAAAAAAAAGAAAAAAGAAGTAACTAAATAGTTACTTTTCACAGTAACGCATTACTTTTTGGTGTAAGTAACTGAGTTAGTAACTGAGTTACTTTTGAAATGAAGTAACTAGTAACTGTAACTAGTTACTGCTTTTCAGTAACTAACCCAACACTGGTCACGACATACGTCACATACGTATACGCCCTCCCCGAGCAGAGAGGTAGCAGCATGGCGAACGTTAGCTGTGATGCTAGCGGTAATACGAGAGAAAGAAGGTGTGAATCTGGTAACAAATGAAGGAATAATTAATTCCCAAAAAAACAGCAGGGGGTCCATCGTCTGGCGGTGGTTTGGCTTCAAGTGGGAAGATGTCGAACAGACAACCGTAATTTGTCAAGTGTGGGGCGAAAGCGTTGCTATAAAAAGTAGCATTACTGCTGTAACAAACAGTTCAGGGTGTCCCAAGTTACCGGAGTGTGTTAGGTAAGGAGGAGGAGTTTTGTCCCTCCAGAGTTGTTGCCGTAGGGCTGTGACGTAGGGTGTGTGTGGTTGTGGAAGGAGGTGTGTGATGTTGACATTAAAAGAAGCGGTGGCTACCGAACCTGCTCTAATGTCTCCCGTTTATTATTTTATTAGATAAGTACACTGTATAGGCGAACCCAGGACACTCGGCTACACTGCTAATATGTAGCATCATTTGAAAAGTCACCCGCTAGACAAGGAAGAGGGCTTACTCCACACGTCAATATCTCCGTTTGGTGCCACACACCCACACCATCAAAATGCCAAGGCAAACATTTCCAGATCAACACCGTATGAAAAAAATAGTGATTTTTTTTGTTGTGATTTCCTTCTCTGCATGAAAGTTTAAAAGTAGAATATATTAATGCAGTATGAACAAGAATGTTTTAATGTAGACACATAGAATCATCATACTGCTGTGATTATATGCATCAAGTGTTCATTCAAGGCTAAGGCAAAATATCGAGATATATATCGTGTATCGCGATATGGTCTTAAAATATCGCGATATTAAAAAAAGGCAATATCGCTCAGCCCTAGTTCTAATCATGGCAGACTTAGGTAACAAACAACAAAGACGACTATTTTTGGACAAATAAGGATTCACAACCTTATTGTTTTGAATCTGAATATATGAGGATGAAGTACTGCTTCTAGAAGCCAGCACGAAGGAAGAATGAGACGTTGGATCAGACGAAAGCCGAGAGAGTGAGGTGAGAGTGAATCGAAGCTGCAAAATGTGAAATTTGAAGCCAAGCTATTTCGACATAAATGGAGTAGGGCTGCAACTAACGATTAATTTGATAATCGATTAATCTGTCGATTATTACTTCGATTAATAATCGGATAAAAGAGACAAACTACATTTCTATCCTTTCCAGTATTTTTTTTTTTTTTTTAAACAGCATACTGGCACCATACTTATTTTGATTATTGTTTCTCAGCTGTTTGTACATGTTGCAGTTTATAAATAAAGGTTTATTAAAACAAATTAAAAAATTAAAGAATACAATTTTTTTTTAAACAAAAAAAAAATGCCTCTGCGCATGCGCATAGCATAGATCCAACGAATCGATGACTGAATTAATCGCCAACTATTTTTATAATCGATTTAATCAATTAGTTGTTGCAGCCCTAAAATGGAGTACTTAACCATAATTATCCCAGGCCAGCTGGACCCAAAGCACAACTGTCCATCACGTGAGTAACTTTAATATCGATCATGATACACACATCACGTCATGCGTATCATTACAAATACAGTAAATACACTGTCTGACTAGCTGTGTACAAACCAAACCTGAAATGTGGGCTAATACTTTACAGATACTGTAATATGATTGTTCATATTTTTCAGTCAGTACAGATTGGTGTCTTACCGCAGTGTTGTGCATTACAAACTCAAATGCGTTTCGTGTCGTCGTAGAAGCTAGCTTATCTCTTGCCGTAGTTAGCTTCTACGGCTAATACTGTAGTATGCCGATGTGTTAGTACGCTAGAAAAAGAGTTCCTCAGTGTTCGCTCTTACAATAACGATGGCGCTACATTCTGGTTATTATACAGGTTACAAACTGTAAATTAAGTATCGTTGACAGGTTTTGAATGCATTTTTAAAGTGATTTAGTGGTAGAATTGATTGCTCCCATTAGCTGCAGTGCTAGCCACCAAGAATGAGCCAATTTTTATATGTTAGAAAGCGAGAGAAAAAAATGGTCTTCTCGTCTCATAATAATTGTGAACGAAAGGCAAAATTCCAAAAAAAGTGCAGTTTTCCTTTAACATTAAAGGAACCGGTCTTTCCCGTGGTTACAGGGAAGCCAAGTGCAACATAAAACTGTTTTATATTTTGGTACGGCAAAAAAAGCATGCTCCCCGAGGTCACACGTACCCCCCTGGCATTGCACCGCGCCACCCCACACAGGGGCCAGCTCCAACTATTTGAGAAAGAGAAGGCTTATAAATAATTAGGGATGTCCCGATCCGATATTTGGATCGGATCGGCCGCCGATATTTGCCAAAAAATGCGTATCGGCAAGGCATGGGAAAATGCCAATCCAGATCCAGTTTAAAAAAAAAACTCCGGTCCGTGTTTTCTAACGCACCGATTTAAATAATACATTCCACTTTTCTGCTGCTCCCTAATTTCCGTTCCGCATTTTCCAGCACACCTTCAACACATCCACAGGTCTGTGGATTCTCACACAGTTGCTTTTAGCTGCTGGCATTACACGACAGGCTCTTCTCACTCTTTTCTGCGTCTCCCTCTCACAGACAGCAAGCGCACCTTCTTACACACGTCACATACTGTCACGTCATACGTCACATACTGTCACGTCATACGTCACATACGTATACGCCCTCCCCGAGCAGAGAGGTAGCAGCATGGCTAACGTTAGCTGTGATGCTAGCGCAGCCGTGTGACCAACGTTCCCTCTAAGGTGCGCCTGTGCAATTGCGCACTAATCAATCGTCCTCTGCGCATAGCAATTATATGCCACGCACAAAATCAAATAAAAAAATAAGCGCATAACAATTTTCGACACACGGACACGACAGAGAAAACAGTTTTCGTCATCATTGTTCAAATATTGTAACGTCTGTCGAGACGCTTATCTCCATTCGGTGCCACACGTCCACACCATCAAAATGCAGAGGCAAACATTTCCAGATCAACACCGTATGAAAAAATTTGTGATTTTTTTAGTTGTGATTTCCTTCTCTGCATGAAAGTTTAAAAGTAGCATATATTAATGCAGTATGAAGAAGAATGTTTTAATGTAGACATGCAAGCCTTGAAAGAAAATTTTGAAAATCAAGACTACATTTCCTGCAAATAAGTGCATTTCTACCCTATATTTTAACTTTAGATTTATTCTCATATCAAACTCTTTTGGCTGTCTTTTTGACACTTACATCCGGCGCCCCCCTCCACACCCTGGATTATAAATAATGTAAATAATTCAAAGTGATTATCTTGTGTGATGACTGTATTATGATGATAGTATATATCTGATAGTATATATCTGTATCATGAATCAAGTGGACCCCGACTTAAACAAGTTGAAAAATGTATTCGGGTGTTACCATTTAGTGGTCAATTGTACGGAATATGTACTTCACTGTGCAACCTACTAATAAAAGTCTCAATCAATCAATCAAAACACATAGAATCATCATACTGCTGTGATTATATGCATCAAGTGTTCATTCAAGGCTAAGGCACAATATCGAGATATATATCGTGTATCGCAATATGGCCTTAAAATATCGCAATATTAAAAAAAGGCCATATCGCCCAGCCCTAGTTTCAATGATGCCATTTCTGTTTGTCATGTATAATTTTGTCTATTTTGTGTTTATCCTTGAATAAACAGGTCAGTTTCTTGTTACCAACCATTGTGTATTATTCAAACTCCCCTAATTCAGCTGGCTAGTTGTTATCAAGAGTACTAAAACCCTTTTCAACATGATTCTGACAACTAAGTAGGCTAAATAACTTTAAACTTTAATACATGCTCGGATAGGCCAGTATCGGTCAGTATCGGTATCGGTATCGGTCAGTATCGGTATCGGATCGGAAGTGCAAAAACAATATCGGTATCGGATCGGAAGTGCAAAAACTTGGATCGGGACATCCCTATAAATAATAATAATGGATAAGATTTTATATCACGCTTTTCTATTATTAGATACTCAAAGCGCTCACAGAGAAGTGGGAACCCATCATTCATTCACACCTGGTGGTGGTAAGCTACATTTGTAGCCACAGCTGCCCTGGGGTAGACTGACGGGAGCGAGGCTGCCAGTTTGCGCCTACGGCCCCTCCGACCACCACCCATCATTCATTCATCATTCATTCACCAGTGTGAGCGGCACCGGGGGCAAGGGTGAAGTGTCCTGCCCAAGGACACAACGGCAGCGATTTGGATGTCAAGAGGCGGGGAGCGAACCTGCAACCCTCAGGTTTCAGGCCCGCTCTACACACTACGCCATACCGCAGTTTGGCAGTTTGTGATGTGCGTCATTATTTTCTGTGGGTTTTTTTTTTTTTTGGAGCACAGAGGTTAATTTCCTAGAAGTGCCTCATTTCCTGATTTGATTTCAAGAAGTGCTAAATAAACACGTAAAATTTTACATTTCAAGATCATACAAAATTATAACCAAAGGTAAGTCTTAATGTCTTTAATTATCGTTTTATTTGTTTCCATGCATATCTGTCCTTATAATCTTGAAATATGACTCTGAGCATTCGATCATGGTTTTTAAACTTACTAAAAATGTACGTCCCAGCCCGCAGTCATGAAAATCCATAAACATTGTAACATTCATCCAGAAAAAAACTCCACTCGGGTCAGATAGTATCATACTAATGCAATTATTCACTCTAATTGGTAGGACTGTGAATGTTTGGGGACCACACGATTCAATTTGAATCTTCGGGGTAATGATCCGATTCAGAATTGATTCCCGATACAAAAATTATTCTCTATTCAAAATCAATGCTTTTTAAAAACATTGGGTGCGAGTTCTATGATTAACTACATTCCTCCTTAAAATAAATAAACAGCTGTGATAAATTTCTATTTTACTTTAAAGAAAACAGGTTTTGTTTAATAAAATTCTACCCAAACATGTAATAAAGTCAAAATACTAATAAGGCATCAAGAGAACTTCTCTTTTCTAAAGTAAATCTTTACGGCAGATATGATCATCTACATCAACAATATGATTTACCTGAGTGGCTGGACAGGACAGATGTGAAAAATTAAAAATGTTTGATTTTTTTTAATCGATTAAGAATAGTTACAAATAAGAATCGCGATTCATTCTAATATCTTTTTTTTTTTTTTACACCCCTACCAAATGGCGTTTTATGATGTTTTTTTTTTAACCATTCAGTTTGTATTTAAAATGGGATGGTTATACCAAAAATATGCCACTGATGCTATCTGATGCTACACACAGATACACTATAATTTTTCTTTGAGGATGTATTAGAGGTATGAGGAGGTATTAGAAAGATACTTATATTTGTGGTATCATCCAAAACTAATGTAAAGCATCGAAACAACAGAAGAATAAATGATCTTTACATTTTAACGGAAGTATAGACAGAACATGTTAAAAGAGAAAGTAAGCAGATATTAACAGTAAATGAACAAGTAGATTAATAATTCATTTTCTACTGCTTGTCCTTAATAATTTTGACAAAATAATAGAATGGAGAATGACACAATATGTTACTGCATTTGTCAGCAGACTAAATTAGGAGCCTTGTTTTGCTTACTTACTACTAAAAGACAAGTTGTCTTGTATGTGCACTATTTTATTTAAGGACAAACTTGCAATGAGAAACATATGTTAATTGTACCCTAAGATTTTTTGTTAAAATAAAGCCATTAATGCAACTTTTTGTGGTCCCCTTTATTTAGAAAAGTATCGAAATAATTGTGGTACCGGTACTGGTACCAAAATATTGGTGTCGGGACAACACTAAATCAAACACAGTGTTTCTGTTCAAACTGTGTGCAATGATACAGTGGCCAAAATAGTAAATATACTTGTTAAATAAAACATCTGCCGTGTTACTAATGAATACTTGGGCCTACTATGCTACTGTATTTTAATGCTGGTCATTACTTGGAGAGCCAAGTTTTTTCTGGAGGTGGTACTTGGTGAAAAAAAGTTTGAGAACCACTGGATTAGCCTATTGTTTGCTTTTCAGTATGAGTTTAGCTGTCTGAAAATAGACAAGATGAGTTTAATATGTGTGGTTTGTGTGTATTGTAACTTGATTGAAAAAAATATATATAATTCTGTTGTTGACAAAACCACCAAACTCCATATTAAAATGTATTTGGTGTAGTTTCTTGTTATCAGCAGTGTTGAGACTAACACGTTACTTTGTAACTCGTTACTGTAACGCCGTTATTTTCGGCGGTAACTAGTAGTCTAACGCATAATTTTTTATATTCAGTAACTCAGTTACCGTTACTAGATGATACGTTACTGCGTTATTTTACGTTATTTTTTTATATAGTATTGGCTAGAAACTGAGAAGATCTCAGTGTGTTTTATTGGAGAGCTGTGGTGTTGTCCTTCTGATTCTTCCTGTCTCACAAGGAAGAGAAGAGGCGCGCTGTGTGTGGGCCGGGGGGGCGTGTCTGTGTTTACTAACAAGACATCATGGCGGAGCCGAAGCCGAGTTTCTTAACATGGAGATATTCTCACTACTTTTCTTTTGTCGAGCACAAAGAAAAGAACATTTTAGTTAAATGTAAGTTGTGCCTTGGATCAAAGATCATATCTACTGCCCAAAACAGCAATTTAAATCTGCTGAAACAGCTACAAAAGCAACATGCTTCGACGAAGCTAGTAAAGAGAGACACAGACTCCGATGCCACTTCACCTCCACCTCCACCACCCCCTAAGAATTTTAACGGAGGGACTGCGAGCCAGGACAATATTGATAGAACCATTGCAGCGTATGTGCTAGAAGACATGCAGGCTATTTCTACAGTGGAGTCACCCGCTTTCAGGCAGCTAATTAGCATGATAGCGGCGTCAAACGGCAAATGGCACGAAAACATTTTTCAAGTTCCTGGACACAGTGGACAGGGAGCACATAAAAATGGAAACCAAGCTAAAGAAGACACTCCAAACTCTGCCTCTGCTCATCATTCAGCACTGAAGGTACACACACTCGGTCAATTCTCTTATACAGTATATGCTTTCATTCTAGATTTCTAGAGTGTTTGATTATCACATCACTCTAAATGTATAGACTATAAAGTTCACAAACATAAAGAGGGATCCTAGTGGGCCAGGCCAATCTTTCCTTTTCTCTAAACTAAAACTGGGGAAATGCGTAGAGTGTTCTGGGCTTCAGCACAGTGTTGATCACCTGAAGACATGATTTTATTTCACAATTCCTTGAGAGAAAAAAACGCCTGGTTAGGCGTGTGTATAGCAGTATGTGTGCTGTATATAGTGACATGACATATAATCATGTCATGTGTGCTTTCCTTGGGTGAAGCCAGGTTTACAGCTATGTTGTTATTATGCTCTTTGTTACTTATGTATGTTATATTGCAGTTATTTAAAATTGTTTTGTCAATTTGGTCTGGCCCAAAATAAATTGGCCCTTTGAAACATATCTTTGTCTTTGTGTGTTGTATGTAGACCACATTGCTTAGCAGAGTTCAGTGATGCAAATGCATGTCAAGTTGATCAACATATTGTATTATTCTCCAGTGCAATAACAGTACTGAAATGAAGGCTAAAAGGGCATTAATGGAAGCATTAAAAAAATAATAATAATTAAATAGTTACTTTTCACAGTAACGCATTACTTTTTGGTGTAAGTAACTGAGTTAGTAACTGAGTTACTTTTGAAATAAAGTAACTAATAACTGTAACTAGTTACTGGTTTTCAGTAACAAACCCAACACTGGTTATCAGAAATTCATACTTGCCAACCCTCCCGAATTTTCCGGGAGACTCCCGTATTTCAGTGCCTCTCCCGAAAATCTCCCAGGACAACCATTCTCCCGAATTTCTCCCAATTTCCAGCCGGACTTAAGGCACGCCCCCTCCAGGTCCGTGCGGACCTGAGTGAGGACAGCCTGTCGTCACGTCCGCTTGGCCAACCAAAAAGTAACCACAGAACACTATACGTTTAGTGTTCTGTGGTTACTTTTAGGTTGGCCAACGGTTTACGTTGTATTGCACACCCTGACGGCAAGTGTGGGAGTCGGTTCCGAAGTATTAAGTAAAGAGACGTAACTTCATCACCTCGCCTGGTTATTGACTCCAACCCAGAATATTACACTGCCCATACCTACGCTCCTTCAAAGGCTGTGCTACTGGCTGCAAAGCATTGCACTGTCAAATACAACAATGAGTAGAGAGGAGTGTTATGTGTGTATATGTGAAAATAAATGAACACTGAAATTCAAGTATTTATTTTATTTATTTTATATATATATATAATTCACTGAAAGTCAAGTATTTATTTTATATATATATATATAAGAAAAACTTAAATTTCAGTGGATTCTAGCCATAAATATACTCCTCCCCCCTTGACTCAAGGTTGGCAAGTATGTCAGAAATTATATAATGTTATTAGAAATTTGAATTACCTAGTCCTTGACTGCATTGACTTCCCTTCCCTTGCATCCAGTGAGGATAGATGCTGGTAAGGTAAAAGCTAGTAAACAGGTCTAACCGGATAGCACCTGGTTATAGTGAGAAACGACAACACACCTGGCAAAACACAGCAAAGGCAATGACCTCGCTCGCCTGCTTTCAGCCTCAATTCAACTTCACACGGACTTTTAAAAGTGCCTCACCGAGTATTTCTTTTCTCCTGGACGTGTGCGGCTGGTCGTTGTAAACCCACTCAAAGTCGCCTCTTCCACCTGTCTTCCCCATGACGTCCTCTCGGCTTGTCAGCTCCCGCCTCTCTCAGCGTGGAGGCGAAAGATCTCCGGGCCACGCCCACACGCGCAGAAGCACGCGGATATGCCACAAACCACGCCCTCTGCACCTGCGACCACGCCCTCCGTTGGCCGACGCTGCCGCCGGTGCACCTACTACAACCGTGTGTAACCTTACGCTCTTTAAACTGCTTCAACAAGTGCCTCAATAATATTAATAATAATAACAATAATAATAATAGATTACTTTATCACATCACTTCTATTTGGGAGATTGCATAACAACAAAGAGGCCACTATATCTTATATCTTTATAACATCCATATACAATGTAAGTACAGCATAGTAGGACCTCAGGTTTCATTATTATCGGGACAAAAGCTGATCCAGAACATTATCTTTTTGAGCCTGAATATACAGAGGATGAGCTGCAAGTATTAGGAGCTGTGTCCCATTGGGTTGAGTTTTTCCTTGCCCTGATGTGCATACTTGCCAACCTTGAGACCTCCGATTTCGGGAGGTGGCGGGGGGCGTGGTTGGGGGCGTGGTTAAGAGGGGAGGAGTATATTTACAGCTAGAATTCACCATTTCATATATATATATATATATATATATATATATATATATATATATATATATATATATATATATATATATATATATATATATATATATATGATAAATAATAATAATGATAAATGGGTTATACTTGTATAGCGCTTTTCTACCTTCAAGGTACTCAAAGCGCTTTGACAGTATTTCCACATTCACCCATTCACACACACATTCACACACTGATGGCGGGAGCTGCCATGCAAGGCGCTAACCAGCAGCCATCAGGAGCAAGGGGTGAAGTGTCTTGCCCAAGGACACAACGGACGTGACTAGGATGGTAGAAGGTGGGGATTGAACCCCAGTTACCAGCAACTCTCCAATTGCTGGCACGGCCACTCTACCAACTTCGCCACGCCGTCTATATATATATATATATATATATATATATATATATATATATATATATATATATATATATATATATATATATATATATATATATATATATATATATATATATATATATATATATATATATACTTGACTTTCAGTGAATTCTAGCTATATATATACAGGTAAAAGCCAGTAAATTAGAATATTTTGAAAAACTTGATTTATTTCAGTAATTGCATTCAAAAGGTGTAACTTGTACATTATATTTATTCATTGCACACAGACTGATGCATTCAAATGTTTATTTCATTTAATTTTGATGATTTGAAGTGGCAACAAATGAAAATCCAAAATTCCGTGTGTCACAAAATTAGAATATTACTTAAGGCTAATACAAAAAAGGGATTTTTAGAGATGTTGGCCAACTGAAAAGTATGAAAATGAAAAATATGAGCATGTACAATACTCAATACTTGGTTGGAGCTCCTTTTGCCTCAATTACTGCGTTAATGCGGCGTGGCATGGAGTCGATGAGTTTCTGGCACTGCTCAGGTGTTATGAGAGCCCAGGTTGCTCTGATAGTGGCCTTCAACTCTTCTGCGTTTTTGGGTCTGGCATTCTGCATCTTCCTTTTCACAATACCCCACAGATTTTCTATGGGGCTAAGGTCAGGGGAGTTGGCGGGCCAATTTAGAACAGAAATACCATGGTCCGTAAACCAGGCACGGGTAGATTTTGCGCTGTGTGCAGGCGCCAAGTCCTGTTGGAACTTGAAATCTCCATCTCCATAGAGCAGGTCAGCAGCAGGAAGCATGAAGTGCTCTAAAACTTGCTGGTAGACGGCTGCGTTGACCCTGGATCTCAGGAAACAGAGTGGACCGACACCAGCAGATGACATGGCACCCCAAACCATCACCCAACCATGCAAATTTTGCATTTCCTTTGGAAATCGAGGTCCTAGAGTCTGGAGGAAGACAGGAGAGGCACAGGATCCACGTTGCCTGAAGTCTAGTGTAAAGTTTCCACCATCAGTGATGGTTTGGGGTGCCATGTCATCTGCTGATGTCGGTCCACTCTGTTTCCTGAGATCCAGGGTCAACGCAGCCGTCCACCAGCAAGTTTTAGAGCACTTCATGCTTCCTGCTGCTGACCTGCTCTATGGAGATGGAGATTTCAAGTTCCAACAGGACTTGGCGCCTGCACACAGCGCAAAATCTACCCGTGCCTGGTTTACGGACCATGGTATTTCTGTTCTAAATTGGCCCGCCAACTCCCCTGACCTTAGCCCCATAGAAAATCTGTGGGGTATTGTGAAAAGGAAGATGCAGAATGCCAGACCCAAAAACGCAGAAGAGTTGAAGACCACTATCAGAGCAACCTGGGCTCTCATAACACCTGAGCAGTGCCAGAAACTCATCGACTCCATGCCACGCCGCATTAACGCAGTAATTGAGGCAAAAGGAGCTCCAACCAAGTATTGAGTATTGTACATGCTCATATTTTTCATTTTCATACTTTTCAGTTGGCCAACATTTCTAAAAATCCCTTTTTTGTATTAGCCTTAAGTAATATTCTAATTTTGTGACACATGGAATTTTGGATTTTCATTTGTTGCCACTTCAAATCATCAAAATTAAATGAAATAAACATTTGAATGCATCAGTCTGTGTGCAATGAATAAATATAATGTACAAGTTACACCTTTTGAATGCAATTACTGAAATAAATCAAGTTTTTCAAAATATTCTAATTTACTGGCTTTTACCTGTATATATATATTTATTTTATTATATATATATATATATATATATACGTATATAAGAAATACTTGACGTTCAGTGAATTCTAGCTATATATATATATATTTATTTATATATATATATATATATATATATATATATATATATATATATATATATATATATATATATATATATAAAAGAAATACTTGAATTTCAGTGTTCATTTATTTACACATAACACTCATCTACTCATTGTTGAGTTAAGGGTTGAATTGTCCATCCTTGTTCTATTCTCTGTCACTATTTTTCTAACCATGCTGAACACCCTCTCTGATGATGCATTCTGCTTCGTCTCCTTGTTGTGTGCGCAGTTGTGCACTGCACTCTCTAAAAGCCGGAGATGTTATTGTCACATATGCATGTACAGTAGATGGCAGTATTGTCCTGTTTAAGAGTGTCACAACATTGCTGTTTACGGCAGACGAACTGCTTTACGGTAGACGAAAACGTGACTGCTGTTGTTGTGTGTTGTTGCCGCGATGGGAGGACGTTAATGAAACTGCCTAACAATAAACCTGGAGGGGGCGTGGCCTACAGTTCTGCCAGAATTTCGGGAGATTTTCGGGAGAAAATTTGTCCCGGGAGGTTTTCGGGAGAGGCGCTGAATTTCGGGAGTCTTCCGGAAAATCTGGGAGGGTTGGCAAGTATGCTGATGTGGGATCTAAACCGAGGATGTCGTTGTGGCTTGTGCAGCCCTTTGAGACACTCGTGATTTAGGGCTATATACAAATAAACATTGATTGATTGATTGAACAAAAAGTGCAGCAAACAAGTCTCTTTTCGTGTCTCTCTCGCAATCGCCATGTCAAAGTTGATCAACTTCTCGGTTTGTGGTTACAACCTTCTACTATCCAGGTGAGACGCATGGTTTGTAATCCAAAATGAACTTACCGTATTTTTCGGACTATAAGTCGCAGTTTTTTTCATAGTTTGGCCGGGGGTGCGACTTATACTCAGGAGCGACTTATGTGTGAAATGATTAACACATTACCGTAAAATATCAAATAATATTATTTAGCTAATTCACGTTAGAGACTAGACGTATAAGACTTAATCGGATTTAGCGATTAGGAGTGACAGATTGTTTGGTAAACGTACAGCATGTTCTATATGTTATAGTTATTTGAATGACTCTTACTATAATATGTTACGTTAACATACCAGGCACGTTCTCAGTTGGTTATTTATGCGTCATATAACGTACACTTATTCAGCCTGTTGTTCACTATTCTGTATTTATTTTAAATTGCCTTTCAAATGTCTATTCTTGGTGTTGGGTTTTATCAAATAAATTTCCCCCAAAAATGCGACTTATACTCCAGTGCGACTTATATGTTTTTTTCCTTCTTTATTATGCATTTTCGGCCGGTGCGACTTATACTCCGGAGCGACTTATACTCCGAAAAATACGCAATTGCTCTGTTTATTGCTATTCTGAATGTTGCTGGGTCGGGTTTGGTTTTGGAATTGGATTGCATTATTATGGTATTTTTGTGTATTGTTTTGTTTGATTGATTAATAAATTCCTAAAATAAAAAATAAATAAAAAATAAATAAATAAATAAAATTAACTTTCACTAAATCAGAGGCGATGCAGCAGCTCACTGGCTCAATATATCTTTATAGCAGCATAAGCTAGTTAGCTCTATGTAATCATGGCACGGCCAAAAGTACTTTGTCAGCGTGAGTGCTTATAATAACAATATCAATAATACTTGGTTAATATTCAGGTCGCAAGATGTAAATGGAGTATTGTTGGTGTTTTTTCAATGTTTTTAGAGGGCTTTATGGACGGAAAAGTGTAATCCCATTAGCTTAATTTGTTAGCCACCTCGTATATGCCGTATTTTACGACTTAGAATGCATAAAAAAAATAAAGACATATGTGTTCTTGTCTTATATATGAATGATAGGCACAATTCCAAAACAAGTGCAATTCCACCTTGAATTGAAGTAGCGTGGCAAGTGTTTTTGGTGACACCTTGAGGCCACTAGAGATGTCATGTGACGTTTGCAAAAGAACCCAGTCTTTTGAACGGCTCTTTTCAGTGAACAATTAGAACCGATTCACTTTTCTGTTTAATTGTTCTGATGGAGGTATGTAAAGTAGTTCAAGTGTCCTCATTTTTTGTTCTAGATCTTTAATTATTTATATATGCATACTTACATGATGTTGTACTGCCTATTTTTTTCTAGATTGTTAAAATGGTCTTTTGTAAAAAAAAAAATAATAATAATGTTTAGGTTTGTTTAGAAAATTCAAAAGAGTAATGTCGCTGTTAAAGCATGGGGATATGGCTCCCCCTTATGGACTGTTTACAATGAAAACACAACACAAATATAAAAATATAGTCAATGTTTCAGGATAATTCCCACGAATAGAGTACAACTGGTGTACATTTAAATGATTTTGATCCACATATTATCTTACAACTGCTACCAGTGAGGTTTTTTCCCCCTTGATTTAAAAAAACAGTTATAAAAACAACTATAATGAACAGCAAGTCTTTTGAACGCCTCTCTAAAAGATTTTTGAAGACACATAGTGGCCACAATAATTCATTAAGTTCAGCTCAGGATGCAGTCAGTTGAATGATGCGGACACCCTAGTTACTGGCTGCCATGTAAACTTTCTATCTGTTAGTTGTAATTATTGATACTTGTTTATATTGACACTTGTTTTAAACTGCAATATTTTTAAATTAAGACCTCCTATAAGAAAGGATAAAACAGACTTTATTTATCCTACAATAGGGAATAATCTGGTTCTGATTCCTTGGTTTCGGTGCAGATAGACAAAGTCCACACGGAATTAAGTAAAAAAAAAACATAACAATGGGGAAACATTAAACAACACAAAGAACATAAAATACATTAAAAGAGCACAGAACTTATGTCAAGTTTGTGTGTTACTGTGTGCTTAGCTATTGTGTAGCTGCTAAATCTTAGCAGCCTATATCCAAACATTTTGTAAATGACTTCACAAATATGCAAGAGACAAAACCTTTGTACTTATTATAGGACATTTAGCTTGTACATGACTGTCCTGCTTTGCACACGTAAACGCGTTACCGGACTGCTTGCATTGGAGATTTTGGATGTGAGCCGATATGATCTGATACTAGTTGTTTTTTTTCTGATGTCAGACCGCTATCCGACACTCCTAAATCAGGGTTTCTACAGTTTTCAGCGCATCCAAATTTCTGCTTTTTAATGCAGCATATATATATATATATATATATATACATACATACATACATACATAATTTATATACATACATATATACACATACATATGCATACATACAGTACATACATATAAATATATACATACATACATATATAGCCATCCATCCATTTACTATACATATATATATATATACATATATATATATATATATATATATATATACCGTATTTTCCGCACTATTAGCCGCACCTAAAAACCACAAATTTACTCAAAAGCTGACAGTGCGGCTTATAACCCGGTGCGCTTTATATATGGATTAATATTAAGATTCATTTTCATAAAGTTTAGGTCTCGCAACTACGGTAAACAGCCGCCATCTTTTTTCCCCGTAGAAGAGGAAGTGCTTCTTCTTCTACGGTAAGCAACCGCCAAGGTAAGCACCCGCCCCCATAGAAGAAGAAGCGCGCGGGTATTACGTTTCATTTCCTTTGTGTGTTTACATCTGTAAAGACCACAAAATGGCTCCTACTAAGCGACACACTGTGGTTCTAGCTTGCCATGCTAATGGCCAGAAACTTCCACCCATGGTGATATTCAAAAGGAAGACCTTGCCAAAAGAGAACTTTCCAGCCGGCGTCATCATAAAAGCTAACTCGAAGGGATGGATGGATGAAGAAAAGATGAGCGAGTGGTTAAGGGAAGTTTACGCGAAGAGGCCGGGTGGCTTTTTTCACGCAGCTCCGTCCATGTTGATATACGACTCCATGCGCGCCCACATCACAGATGGTGTCAAAAAACAAGTGAAGCACACAAATACAACACTCGCCGTCATTCCGGGTGGATTAACCAAAGAACTCCAACCGCTCGATATTGGTGTCAACAAGGCATTTAAAGCATGACTGCGAACGGCGTGGGAACAATGGATGACCGAAGGCGAACACACATTCACTAAGACAGGGAGACAGCGCCGGACGACATACGCCAACATCTGCCAGTGGATCGTAAATGCCTGGGCGGATATTTCGGTCTCAACTGTGGTCCGAGCTTTCCGGAAGGCAGGATTCACGGAACTGCTGGAAAAACAACAGCGACACTGACTCTGATGACTTCGACGAGACGGAGTCTCGTCGAAGTCATCATACAAGTCATACAAGTCTTTACACCATTTTGGATCCCGTATTCGCCCAACTTTTTAATTCGGACACCGTAGGAGAAGAATTCGAGGGATTTATGAATGAAGAATAACTTCAGAAAGTGAGTGTTATGTTTATTTTGTGTGTTGTGACATTAACGTTCGAGCAACATTAAGTTATTGCTATTGCTCTGCACTATTTTGAATTTTACTATGTTTGTGATTGCACATTTGCACATTACCGTACATTTTGGGAGTGAACAGAGTTGTTAGAACGCTGGTTTTTAATATATTATTAAAGTTTAACTGACCTATCTGACTGTTTTTTTGACATTCCCTGTAGCGCAGTTAGATGCGGCTTATAACACGGGGCGGCTTATAGGTGGACAAAGTTTTGAAATATGCCGTTCATTGAAGGCGCGGCTTATAACACGGGGCGGCTTATGGTGCGGAGAATACGGTATATATATATATATATATATATATATACATATTAGGTGTGTGGGAAGAAATCGATTTGAATTCAAATCGCGATTCTCACGTTGTGCGATTCAAAATCGATTCTCATTTTGTAAAAATCGTATTTTTTTTTTAATTAGTATTTTTTTTTTTTTTTTTTTATTAATTAATCCAACAAAACAATACACAGCAATACCATAACAATGCAATCCAATTCCAAAACCAAACCCGACCCAGCAACACTCAGAACAGCAATAAACAGAGCAATTGAGAGGACACACAAACACGACACAGAACAAACCAAAAGTAGTGAAACATCCATCCATCCATTTTCTACCGCTTATTCCCTTTGGGGTCGCGGGGGGCGCTGGAGCCTATCTCAGCTACAATCGGGCGGAAGGCGGGGTACACCCTGGACAAGTCGCCACCTCATCGTGAAACAAAAATGAATATTATCAACAACAGTATCAATATTAGTTACAATTTCAACATAGCAGTGATTAAAAATCCCTCATTGACATTATCATTAGACATATATATATAAAAAAAAAGAACAATAGTGTCACAGTGGCTTACACTTGCATCGCATCTCATGAGCTTCACAACACAATGTGTCCAATATTTTCACAAAGATAAAATAAGTCATATTTTTGGTTAATTTAATAGTTAAAACAAATTTACATTATTGCAATCAGTTGATAAAACATTGTCCTTTACAATTATAAAAGCTTTTTACAAAAATCTACTACTCTGCTTGCATGTCAGCAGACTGGGGTAGATCCTGCTGAAATCCTATGTATTGAATGAATAGAGAATCGTTTTGAATCGGGAAAAAAATCGTTTTTGAATCGAGAATCGTGTTGAATTGAAAAAAAAAAAATCGATTTTGAATCGAATCGTGACCCCAAGAATCAATATTGAATCGAATCATGGGACACCCAAAGATTCACAGCCCTAAAAATGGTGTGCCTCCGTATTTTTTTTTTATGAAAAAAATGTGCCTTGGCTCAAAAAAGGTTGAAAAACACTGGCCCAAGTCATATTTTAAAAAATAGCATTAAAGATACAGAAAACATTTTGAACTTATTGTACTTTTTTCCATTTGCTGGCTTTCATTTTTCCGAAGGGCAGGACTGAGTGAAAACCCAGGCACACAACTAAAATCTTAATTTTGACAAAATTGTAATGTTTTAATAAAATTAACTTAAGGTGTAGTTGTGGTGAGAAGTAACACAAGCAGCATTTCTGAAGGATTTAAATGATTATTTTTCTGTCACTAGCGCATTGCAAAAATAAAGAGGAGTAATAATAAAAAGCGCACCTAAAAAGAAGCGAGGGAAAATAACTAAAGATGCACACAGAATGTGTAGAGAAACAGAAATTGCACACAAAAGCTGTGGAGAGGAAACAGTTAATACTACACAGCAACGTCGCAGCAGAGCCACAAGGGGGGGGGGGGGGGGGGGGGGGGGGGGGGGGGGGGGGGGGGGGGGGGGGTCCTCTCCAAGGTTTCTCATTGTCATCCCACTGGGTTGAGTTTTTCCTTGCCCTGATGTGGGATCTGAACCGAGGATGTCGTTGTGGCTTGTGCAGCCCTTTGAGACACTTGTGAGTTAGGGCTATATAAATAAACATTGATTGATTGATTGATTGATAATACATAAATATATATATATATATATATATATATATATATATATATATATATATATATATATATATATATATATATATATATATATATATATATATATATACACACACACACACACACACATTTTTAGTTGTCTGTTTTGATTGCATTTTTATGTATCTGAAATAAAGTTAGAAAAAAAAAAGAGCTGTGATTGGTCGGTTTTTAAGACATCATTTCCGGGGCTCACACAGCTCACTTTCGGAAACGTCTTCTCCTACTGTTTTGGAGCAAATGTGCACATTAAAAGTGACTGTTGTTTGAAAATGATTAGTTCCAACTCCAACATTAAAGGAGTATCACTACTCCACACCGTAAAACGTGTTGAAGAGAATCGCATGTAGGTCCCGCCTGCCTGTACCAATACAAAGATTGTAGATGACTGACAAGAAGCTCACTCTGTTCATGTAATTCAAATAAATGTGCTCAGGTGCTGAGAGCGATGCACAAAGTGAGACCTCGTTATCAATTTTAAAGTCAGAAACGAAGACGTAGGAATTTATCGATGACGTCAAAATAATTGAGTTAATTATTTAATTATTGACTATCAGCCCAGGCCTGAATTTTTTTTTTTTTTTCAATGTCTCTGGACATCAAATGTAATGCTTTTTTAATGCCATTTAAGGCCTTAATTTTTTGCTAAATCCATTTAATTACTTTTAATGCTTTTTAATGACCCACCGAAACCATGTAAATGGTATTAGTAGTAGTTAACAAAATGAATGATGTGATATTTCCATTTTGATTAAAGTTTAATTGGATAACTTAATTGTATACTGGAACAACAGAACTGATCAATAAAAAAAAGCAATTTCAGAGTTCTGTGTGTATATAACAGTACAGCTGTAACGTTACAATGCAGCAAAATTATGTGCTTTAGTCCAAAAATAATAACTTGCAGTTTCGTTATTTACATAAGAATAAAGCGGTTATTACTTAAAACGTCACATAGAACCAAGAATATGATTCAATAATGATATATAGTACCAAGAAAATATATAGACATATTTGTTTTTGTTTTTTAATTAAACGAGCTATTTATGTGTCAAAATGGGGTGTTTACCTTGAAGTCGCTTGAACGTGTTTTGATTCAGATCACGCGAGACTTGGTAACTGGAGCAGAGTGGCGACGTTTTGGTTGTCTGTTTTGATTGAATTTTTATGTATCTGAAATAAAGTTAGACAAAAAAGCGCTGTGATTGGTCGGTTTTAAGACATCATTTCCGGGGCTCACACAGCCCACTTTCGGAAACGTCTTCTTCTACTGTTTTGGAGCAATGTGCACATTAAGAGTGTTTGAAAATGATTAGTTCCAACTCCAACATTAAAGGAGTATCACTATAACACACCATAAAACGTGTGGAAGAGAATTGCAAGTAGGTCCCGCCTGCTGGTACCAATACAAAGATTGTCGATGACTGACAAGAAGCTCACTCTGTTTTTTTTCTCATTGTCTCTGGACATCAAATGCAATGCTTTTTAATGCCATTAAGGCCTTTTTTTATTTTTTTTTATTTTATTTTTTGCAAAATCCATTTAATGACTTTTAATGCTATTTAATGACCCACAGACACCATGTAAATGATATTAGTAGTAGTTAACAAAATAAATGATGTGATATTTCCATTTTGATTAAAGTTTCAGTGGAGAACTTAACTGTGTTCAATTCAAAATAGTGTTCAATTTCAGAGTTCTGTGTCTACATAACAGTACAGCTGTAACGTTACAATGCAGCAAATTGTGTGGTTTAGTCCAAAAATAATAACTTGCACAGTTTCATTATTTACATGAGAATAAAGCAGTCTATTACTTAAAAGGATGTGTCAGTTTTTCATTTCATTACATTTCATTTTTTTTTATTTATCTCCTTCATTGATGTGCATCTTTGATCGATAGACAATTAAACCTCAGAAACAAAACACACATTTACACACCAATGCCTGAGAAGGAGCAGGATGAAGAAACATCTTATATTTTCCTACCCCCTTCAACATAATATATAGTCTTATTTAATGGATATCATACAAACCAAACAAATACATCCAAATATAATGAAAACAAACAAAAAAACACACACACAAAAACACAACAAGTGCAAAACTTCATGAAGTACAAACCGAACAAAAAAAGAGTAATATACACCTCACGGGATGATATAAAACAAATACAAAAACAAGACAAAAAAACAAGTAAAATAATCAATATAAAGCAAAATGTAGACACTTATGGTTGTCCATATGATCTTATTGTTCTGTCTTTATATATTTTTTTCAATTTGAATATATTTTTACAGTCTTTTATCTCATTGTAAAGAGAATTCCGTAGTTTAACCCCCACCACTGATGTACACATTTGTTTTAAAGTTGTCGTTGAATACTGATGTTTGAAATGACCTTTTCTTCTACGCTCTTCATTCTCAGAAGTGATGACAAACATTTTTTGTAAATTTGCTGGTAATGTTTTACTTTTAGCCTTAAACATAACTAGAGATAAAAGATAAATGCTTTAGAATGCATTAGCCTTAAACATAACTAGAGATAAAAGATAAATGCTTTAGAATGTGATATCGGAAATTATCGGTATCTGTTTTTTTTATTTTATTAAATCAACATAAAAAACACAAGATACATTTACAATTAGTGCACCAACCCAAAAAACCTCCCTCCCCCATTTACACTCATTCACACTCATTCACACAAAAGGGTTGTTTCTTTCTGTTATTAATATTCTGGTTCCTACATTATATATCAATATATATCAATACAGTCTGCAAGGGATACAGTCCGTAAGCACACATGATTGTGCGTGCTGCTGGTCCACTAATAGTACTAACCTTTAACAGTTAGTTTTACTCATTTTTATTAATTACTAGTTTCTATGTAACTGTTTTTATATTGTTTTACTTTCTTTTTTATTCAAGTAAATGTTTTTAATTTATTTATCTTATTTTATTTTAATTAATTTAAAAAAAAAAAACCTTATCTTCACCATACCTGGTTGTCTAAATTAGGCATAATAATGTGTTAATTCCACGACTGTATATATCGGTATCGGTTGATATCGGTATCGGTAATTAAGGGTTTGGTCAATATCGGAATATTGAATATTGGCAAAAAGCCATTATCGGACATCCCTCAACATAACACATAATGTCTGTACCGGTAACTTTACTAGCTCCTGTAGTTTCAATAAACCAGAATTAATAAATAATATGTTAGTGTGTTCTAAGTAATCTACTTTATGAATAATCCTTATACCTATTTTCTGTAGTTGATACAATGCCTTCATGTTACTCTTATACAGGGGTGTCAAACTCAAATTCAGAGTGGGCCAAAATTTAAAACTGAACAAAGTCGCGGGCCAAGGTTGAACAAATTAACCTTTTGATAGGGACCCAAACAAGTTTTGCATTGAATATTGAACAAGCAAGGCTTATATCACTTTATAGTGACATGCAAAATCGAGTTTCAAATAATAATAATAATAATAATAAAAAAACTCTTCCGGGACGCTAAAAAATACACCCCCCCCCCCCCCCCCCCCCCCCCCACACACACACACACACACACACACATACACACACCTTGTAGCGTCCCGGAAGAGTTAGTGCTGCAAAGGATTCGGGGTATTTGTTCTGTTGTCTTTATGTTGTGTTACGGTGCGGATGTTCTCCCGAAATGTGTTTGTCATTCTTGTTTGGTGTGGATTCACAGTGTGGTGTATATTTCTAACAGTGTTAAAGTTTTTTATTCGGCTACCCTCAGTGTAACCTGTATCGCTGTTGATGAAGTATGCGTTGCATTCGATTGTGTGTGCGTGTAGAAGCTGCACATGTTATGTGACTGGGCCAGCACTCGTTGGACTGTCTGAAAAGCAGATGTGACGATTTTCGGGAGGGCCGCTGAAGTTTGGAAGACTCCCGGGAGGGTTGGCAAGTATTAGAATTAGCGGTGAATGCGGTGTTACCGCGGCTCCGCCGCAATATATAATTGGCGGGCCATCTTTAGTGTTAATTTGATATTGCCTCAAGGGCCAAGTGAAATTACACGGCGGGCCAGAGTTTGACACCCATGCTCTTATAAGTGTTCCCCCACACGTAAAACAACTTGCACTGAGCCTAGTCTATAAAATCCGCTACACCTCCCTAATACCGAAGTACATGTCAAACTACTTCCTTAACGTAAATGACCGCCATAACCACAACACCAGGAGGAGCGCCACTAACCACGTTAAACCCAGATTCCGAACTAACAAAGGTCTTAACTCATTCTCTTTCTATGCCACATCAATGTGGAATGCACTCCCAACAGGTGTAAAAGAAAGTGCATCTCTATCCTCCTTCAAAACCGCAATAAAAGTTCACCTCCAGGCAGCTACAACCCTAAACTAACACCCTCCCCGGATTGTTAATAATCAAATGTAAACAATCAAATGCAGATACTTTTTCTTATGCCTTATGCCTCTCTCTCTCTCTCTCTCTCTCTCTCTGCCCACTACTTGCTGTCCATATCCTACCAAGTCAGACCTACACTGTTCCAATATCCATTTCTCTGTTCTCAATTGTTGATGTTAAACCCAGATTCCGAACTAACAAAGGTCTTAACTCATTCTCTTTCTATGCCACATCAATGTGGAATGCGCTCCCAACAGGTGTAAAAGAAAGTGCATCTCTATCCTCCTTCAAAACCGCAATAAAAGTTCACCTCCAGGCAGCTACAACCCTAAACTAACACCCTCCCCGGATTGTTAATAATCAAATGTAAACAATCAAATGCAGATACTTTTTATGCCTTATGCCTTATGTCTCTCTCTCTCTCTCTGCCCACTACTTGCTGTCCATATCCTACCAAGTCAGACCTACACTGTTCCAATATCCATTTCTCTGTTCTCAATTGTTGATGACTGATGATAACAACCAAACCTAACCCCCTCCGCCGCCATCCACACCCCGGATTGTAAATAATGTAAATAATTCAATGTGATGATCTTGTGTGATGACTGTATTATGATGATAGTATATATCTGATAGTATATATCTGTATCATGAATCAGTGGACCCCGACTTAAACAAGTTGAAAAACTTATTCGGGTGTTACCATTTGGTGGTCAATTGTACGGAATATGTACTTCACTGTGCAACCTACTAATAAAAGTCTCAATCAATCAATCAACACAGTAGCTGATATATGGCCCGTCACATAGAACAAATAATATGATTTAATAATGATAAAATAGTATCAAAAAAGGATATAAACATATATATATATATATATTTTTTTTATTAAACCAGCTTTTTATGTGTCAAATGGGGTGTTTACCTTGAAGTCGCTTGAACGTGTTTTGATTCAGATCACGCGAGACTTGATAACTGGAGCAGAGTGGCGACGAGACTAGGCGCGCTAAGAGATGTTGTCGGAGAGGGAGGAAGTAGAGTAGACACAGAGAAGCCGGAGTGTGGAAACATAACATTGGAAGGTGGAAATACGGCATAAATCATGGCATCGGGGGGTACCCTGTACATCGAGTCGGACGGCTCTGATATGCCCGCTGAAATAGTGGAACTGCACGAAATCGAAGTAGAGACCATCGAAACAACTATTGTCGACGAAGACGGGGAGCACCAGCCTATGATCGCCTTGCAGCCACTTGACACGGACGATCCACACTCCATTCACTCGCACCAAGAGGTGATCCTGGTGCAAACCAGGGAGGAGGTGGTGGGCGAGGACGACTCGGAGCTGCACACGGATGACGGCTACGACGACCAAATCCTCATCCCGGTGCCCGCCGTGGGGGAGGACTACATCGGACAACAGACTCTGGTAACAGTCGCGGGGAGAAGCTCGTCAACGGGCCGGATGAAGAGGGCTGGAAGTGCAAAGAAAGCTGGCAAAAAGAGCTATTTAAGCGGGGGAGAACTCGGCAGAAAATGGGAACAGAAGCAAGTCCAGATAAAGACTTTGGAAGGGGAGTTCTCGGTCACTATGTGGGCATCGGGTAAGTTTGGGAAAGCTTTCCCCCTTCGCTTTGTTCTCAGTGTGTGTGTCGTGGGACGAGGGCCCCACCGAGGCCTTGTCTTCCGACAAACTTGCAGCAAATTTCGGACTTAAAGCTGCCAGGGCTTCATTTGGAGTGTTTTTGTTTTTATGGGAAGCCATGTTTTATGTGCCGATGGGCGCCGCCATATTTCCCCGGTCTAGAAAGTATGGCGGCCCGAAAAAATGGCGTTTATTTGGCCGACGAAGATGGCGGCGACAGTGGGGGCGAGTGCTGCGCCGGCTCCGCTAGGCCGCTGTGGCGCAGTTCACTTCGCGAGCCGCAAAGGTGGGGGCGATGCCTTCAAGTACCCTCGTTTTTTTTTTGCACAGCATATAGCTTTGAACTACTTTCACATTAAAGCGAATTCTTTGACATGACATATATTGTGTTGAAACGTTTTTTCTACGAATGTTTTGCTCTTCAACCGTACATTTTATCACGTGTGGTCGTGCGTTAGCTTCGCTTTTCGTCTAAAGTACTTCGTCAGCTATTGCACTATTGGAATCGATTAGTTGTTTATATATGGCAGTTTGCATAAAAAGCCCTTTGATCAGTGTATTAAGATAAGCACTCGACAGTTTACAAGTGCATGCAATTTACGAGTTCACAAAAATGCAACACCTTTTGTTGACATTACTGATAATTTTGTTGAGTTGATAGACTAGTCTAATGGTGAAAAAATCGCAATCGCATTTATTCCACTTGCCTTTACTGACATCTCCACGATTTGATGCAGATGACAAGAAAGACATTGACCACGAAGAGCAAATCACGGGTGAAAACTCGCCTCCAGATTATTCCGAGTATATGACGGGCAAGAAGCTGCCGCCAGGGGGCATCCCAGGCATTGACCTGTCAGACCCCAAACAGCTGGCAGAATTTGCGAGGTAAGTTCTGATCATTTGTCTCATAATTGAGGATGTGTCATGTAGCATTGAAACATCCCCATATTCTGAACAGAATGAAGCCAAAGAAAGTGAAAGAAGACGACGCACCCCGGACGATAGCCTGTCCACACAAAGTGAGTAGCCTGATCTTCGTTTTTTTGACATTGCCACGATAAATTATGAACTTATGCATTTTATTTTGTTGTATTGAAGATTTAGTACAAGAGCTGCATCATAGATGATCACTACTGTGAGTAGATTGATGTGTAAACAGCAGCACAGAGCCAATAATAATAATCACATCCAAAGGAGTGTGCTGCAGATTTTTTAACACACATTTCATCTAAAATGTTGTGCATTTGTAACAATGTTTAGGCCAACACTTGTCCACCCAATGTGCAATTTGTACTTAATGCAGACAAACATGCGCAGCATAGTCGAGTCAAAAATGACTAAAATAATTGCTCCTCAAAAGTTGTAGACTCTGCGTGCACGATATAGACAATGTACATGATAAATACATTTGGCCGATAATAGAGCTTTTAATACTATCGCCATACTTCGATAATGTCTCCTGCAAGTTTGACAGCGAAGTCATCCTTGGTGCTATGTAGCGTCTTTGCGAGCTTCTAAAATTAATAATCCTCGCCTCCATGACTAGAGGACAATAACGAGCTAAACATGCTACAATACGCGCCATAGAAGGATACAAAAATGCATAACTAACTGCTAAGGTGGCGCTGTTAAATTAAACCGGTGTGGGCGGATTAATATAAATGTAAACCGTAACAATACCAAGTGTATATTTAACAAGTTACAACAGTGAATAGGTTGATACTTTTTATTATCCACCAACTCGCTTATTGTCCTTTTTGTCATAGTTTACAAGGGAAATGAGAGCCAATAGTGGATGTAGCTTTTTTTGTACATAATAAATGGAAATAAGTACATTTAATTATTAATTATATTGTTGGATTATAGCTGTGAACAAAAATGGAATAATTTCATAATGATCCTAAACAATTTTAAGTAGCATCATTGGTATGACCAATTCTGCCCTTGTAATTACTTGGTATTGGATTGATACCCATAATTGTACTGTAGTATCACCCAAAACTCAACTAAAGTTACCAAACAGAATACCGTATTTTTCGGACTATAAGTCGCAGTTTTTTTCATAGTTTGGCCGGGGGTGCGACTTATACTCAGGAGCGACTTATGTGTGAAATTATTAACACATTACCGTAAAATATCAAATAATATTATTTAGCTCATTCACGTAAGAGACTAGACGTATAAGATTTCATGGGATTTAGTGACTAGGAGTGAAATATTGTTTGGTAAACGTATAGCATGTTCTATGTGTTATAGTTATTTGAATGACTCTTACCATAATATGTTACGTTAACATACCAGGCACGTTCTCGGTTGGTTATTTATGCCTCATATAACGTGCACTTATTAAGCCTGTTGTTCGCTACTCTTTATTTATTTTAAATTGCCTTTCAAATGTCTATTCTTGGTATTGGGTTTTATCAAATAAATGTCCCCAAAAAATGCGACTTAAACTCCAGTGTGACTTATATATGTTTTTTTCCTTCTTTATTATGCCTTTTCGGCCGGTGCCACTTATACTCCGGAGCGACTTATACTCCGAAAAATACGGTAGATGTTATTACATTTTAACAGAAGTGGAGATGGATCTGCATTACAACAACTATGAGCAGTTGATTAGCAAGTTGAATAATACATTTTGAGAAAATAATACAACTAGACATTTGGCAGCAGGGTGACACGGGTTAATGTGTCTGCCTTACAATACGAAGGTCCTGGGTTCGATCCTGCGCTCGGGATCTTTCTGTGTGGAGTTTGCATGTTCTCCCCGTGACTGCGTGGGTTCCCTCCGGGTACTCCGGCTTCCTCCCACCTCCAAAGACATGCACCTGGGGAGAGATTGATTGGCAACACTAAATTGACTCTAGTGTGTGAATGTGAGTGTCTATCTGTGTTGGCCCTGCGATGAGGTGGCGACTTGTCCAGGGTGTACCCCGCCTACTGCCCGAATGCAGCTGAGATAGGCTCCAGCGACTCTGAAAGGGAAAAGCGGTAGAAAATGGATAGTTGGATGGACATTTTGCAATATGTTAATGCATAAGTCAGCCATTAAATTAAATACATTAAATGGTTCCATCCATCCATTTTCTACCACTTATTCCCTTTGGGGTCGCGGGGGGCGCTGGAGCCTATCTCAGCTACAATCGGGCGGAAGGCGGCGTACACCCTGGACAAGTCGCCACTTCATCGCAGGGCCAACACAGATAGACAGACAACATTCACACTCACATCCACACACTAGGGCCAATTTAGTGTTGCCAATCAACTTATCCCCAGGTGCATGTCTTTGGAGGTGGGAGGAAGCCGGAGTACCCGGAGGGAACCCACGCAGTCACGGGGAGAACATGCAAACTCCACACAGAAAGATCCCGAGCCTGGGATTGAACCCAAGACTACTCAGGACCTTCGTATTGTGAGGCAGATGCACTAACCCCTCTATTATCATTTATATACCAAATAACATCGATATCGCAAGAGACTCCAATTTACTGTATATCGATCGCAATATACATTATAGACCAATTACAAATGTTTTCAAATAAATTAGACTCACAATAATCCACAGTTGTAACCAGTGGCACGCTTGCTACAATCGACATGTTCAATTATCCTAATGTATGTTGTCACGTGTTTTTTGACTGATTTGTGTACTCAGGGCTGCACCAAGATGTTCAGGGACAACTCTGCGATGCGAAAGCATCTACACACCCACGGGCCTCGCGTGCATGTGTGCGCTGAGTGTGGAAAAGCCTTTGTGGAGAGTTCCAAACTGAAAAGGCATCAACTCGTACATACAGGAGAGAAACCTTTCCAGGTGGGTGTCTTCCTGCTGTCATAACTTAAAGTACCAGTAGAGTGGAACCACAAGTTGCCTCTATATTGAAGCTATTATCATATACTGTATATATCTGATGAATAACACCGAAAGACTTGCAAAGTTTGCAAGTAAATAGATATGATCAAAATAGTATCAATCTCACAGAGATTCCCAAGATATTTTGAGAGATAATGAGCTAGCCAGACACGTGATCGCGTGACGTAGAGGTAGGAACCACAGATCCTTTCATCACCAACAATGCAGACTTTGTGAGAGCCAACAACGATTACTTTAAGAAAAATTATTATCCAGAACCTTATAGTTTCTATCCTGAGTATAGGGAGAATGAGCTGCAAGTTTTAGAAGCGCTGCGTAACAGATTCAACTTTTGTGAAACAACATGGAGCATTATTGCTAAGTGCTAAACAAAAAATACAAACTACAAACATAATCAAACGATAGTTTACGCGACAATGTCTGCTTTTATTTCGATGACGACTGATAGGATGTCCATATTTTCCCGTTTGTATAAAGAATGAATCATGATGCACACAAAGGGTTAACAAGGAAAAGTCTCCCTGCAGATTTTCGGTTGTGTGTTTGTCTCTATTTCACGCTGAACAAATTCTAGATTTATGGATAAACCCTCCTAATATCCAGATGAGAGGCACGATTTATAATCTACAATCACTTTGACGAGTTAAGACACAATGATGCAGGAGCAGCAGGACATTGCTTTTCTTCTTATACGTATTGTTCTTTCCTCTTAAGTACTTTTGTTCAATCAATCAATCAATGTTTATTCATATAGCCCTAAATCACAAGTGTC
Organism: Nerophis lumbriciformis; assembly: GCF_033978685.3. Lineage (NCBI taxonomy): Eukaryota > Metazoa > Chordata > Actinopteri > Syngnathiformes > Syngnathidae > Nerophis > Nerophis lumbriciformis. The sequence continues at coordinate 17,776,277 of NC_084555.2, read as the reverse complement.
TCAAAGGGCTGCACAAGCCACAACAACATCCTCGGTACAGAGCCCACATAAGGGCAAGGAAAAACTCACCCCAGTGGGACGTCGATGTGAATGACTATGAGAAACCTTGGAGAGGACCGCATATGTGGGTAACCCCCGCCCTCTAGGGGAGATCGAATGCAATGGATGCCAAGTGGGTCTGACATAATATTGTGAAAGTCCAGTCCATAGTGGATCCAACATATCAGCGAAAGTCCAGTCCACAGTGGATCCAACATAATAGTGAGAGTCCAGTCCATAGTGAGGCCAGCAGGAAACCATCCTGAGCGGAGACTGGTCAGCAGCGCAGAGATGTCCCCACCAGATGCACAGGCGAGCGGTCCACCCCTTGTCCCGACTCTGGACAGCCAGCACTTCATCCATGGCCACCGGACCTGTGTAACTCCCCCTCCACAAGGGAGAGGGGGGCAGAGGAGAAAAGAAAAGAAACGGCAGATCAACTGGTCTAAAAGGGTGGTCTATTTAAAGGCTAGAGTATACAAAAGAGTTTTAAGATGGGACTTAAATGCTTCTACAGAGGTAGCATCTCTAACTGTTACCGGGAGGGCATTACATAGTATTGGAGCCCGAATAGAAAACGCTCTATAGCCCGCAGACTTTTTTTTTGGCTCTGGGAATCACTAATAAGCCGGAGTTCTTTAAACGCAGATTTCTTGCCGGGACATATGGTACAATACAATCGGCAAGATAGGCTGGAGCAAGACCGTGTAGTATTTTATACGTAAGTAGTAACACCATAAAGTCACATCTTAAGTGCACAGGAAGTCAGTGCAGGTGAGCCAGTATCGCGTAATATGATCAAAGTTTCTTGTTCTTGTCAAAACTCTAGCAGCCGTTAGTTGTTATATGTATTAATTTACGACTTAGAATGCATAAAAAAGAAAAACATGTCTTATTTGGATTTTGAATGATAGACAGCACATCTCTCAATTTTTTGTGTATTTCCAGTATGACTGATGTGATACCCTGGTCAGAGTACAGATGTGTTACTCCAGTGACGTCAATCTACGTAAATTAGCGAAGACGTTCGGAGCGGAATATTCAAAATGGCTAACATAATTTGTGGCATTTTGTGACGTTTACGCGGTATTTTCACATACTTGGCGGATTATAAATAGAATTGGATATGGTTTAATGAATACAATGACAAACAAGCATATAAAGTCAACTTGTTTTTCCACTCTACTGGTACTTTAAAAAAGCCCAACGTCTTGTTACTAAGTGCACTGACTGACTCTTTTCTTTCTCCAGTGCACGTTTGAGGGCTGCGGCAAGAGATTCTCTCTGGACTTTAACTTGCGCACACACGTGCGTATTCACACGGGGGACCGCCCGTACGTGTGCCCCTTTGACGGTTGCAACAAGAAATTTGCTCAGTCCACCAACCTGAAGTCTCACATTCTCACACACGCCAAAGCGAAGAACAACCAGTGATTTAAGCAGACCTTGAAAGAGGCCCACATACACTGGAGGACACACGCTGCCTTGACTGAGACAACTGACATCCTGACCGCCTGCTAGAGAGAACCATTTCCCCTTTGTATCAATTTTCAACCCAAACCCTTAAAAGAGACTTATTGGTAACACGTGCAGAAATGGGACCCTCGCAACACTTGAGACCTCCAACTCAACCCGACTCTGGCGCTACCTGAATTGAACACTTTCTACCGGTCACCTCATGGTTCTCTGCACATGAAATCTTATTTATACCTGAAGAGTCAGATAAAATGTTTTTAGACATTTGCAATGACGCTCAGCAGTTAACTTTTTTCAATTTTGTACTTCTTTCCGAAGTGTGCATATTGTACACTGACATAAGCGCTGTGGCAATTGAGAAGATCCCTGTTGCTCTTCTTCAGTTATACTTTCCTTTTGTGAGTGTGTTTGGACGAAGGATTGGATTGTTTTCCTTTTGTACAACGCAATATCGGTCATGTAGATAAAAATGATTTTCAATAGTAATCAATGATTAAAAAATGTTTTTTCCCCTAAACAATGTCTTTCTTAATCCCACAAGTGACCCTCTTTACTCACTGGGCTTGCACAATTTAATGTAGTTCAAAAATGAATCCAATCGCCAATGAATACTTTTTATTAGTTCAAGCAATCAACAGACATTACTGCACAGCAGCTCTGTGTTGTCATTTCACATCTGCCGTTTCATTAGCACTGCAAAGCATTTGGTATTGCTAGCAATCCGATGTGGCAATCTACCTTTAAATGGCGGTATGCTTAAAATTACTTTGTCCCTTGGACGCAAAACGTTCGGGCACTGCTTTTCTAAGACGATGCCATCCAACACACTTGACTCATGGAGAACAATTGTCACATTTAAAAATAAATCTATTACATTACAGGCTTAGGAATTGCTGTTTTTTTACGGATCAAAAACTTAATTTCCAGTGCATTTGGTTGGCTCATGGGTGCACAAAACACAGCCGACCTAAAATCTTTATTAACTCTCTGTTTCCTATTTTCTATTTAAATGACATGCAATTGTTAATAAAAAGCCCATGTAGTACACAAAAAAGTATGTCTATTGTGTCCAGTGTAGACATGTCTTGTGTTCCATAGCAGACAGATTAGTTTGCACATCTGGCTGAAAAACATCTTGGCAATAACATTTGGGTCAGCTGAAAGTGATTGTGAAGCAGAAAAAGTGCAGTGGAGCTTTAAAAATCTCAAAAAAGGTACTACCTCCACTCTTCTCAAATAAAACAATCAAGGGAAGACAAAAACATCCTCAGACCTGAGAAAAACAAAAATAAAATGTGGATGTTCACACCCTGCTACAACAGTGTAGGTGTTTCGTACCTGCTCTCCAGAATAGCGGCTGTCTTGACTATTTGGATTTTTTATTTACTCATAGCAAGAGAGCGGCCAGCAGGGAAGGGTAGTTTGGTGTTCCCCAGCCTGTGACCGGGTCCCACGACGGTGCAGCACAGAAACCTTGACCCTGAACTTGCTCATCCAAGCAGCTCAAGTGACAACCTTCGGTCACCTGTAAATGAGATTGAGATGTTAGATTTCATTCTCGTCACTCACTCATCTTAACTTCCCTCTAGGGTTTGCATACGATGCTGATCTGGGACATTGTTGCCAATAAATAGATGTTAAGAATAGTGGGTTAATAGGGAAGGGTTAAGCCTCGGAAGGCAGGTGTCTAGACTCAGAAATGTGAATAGTGTAAATCTTACAATATAAATAGCGTAATAGATCCCCCAATACATCCAAGTGTATGTGTTTTACTTCTGAGGAGATAAGTATTGCTGCTTTCATTTCACAATGCTGTTTGAACTCTATCAAAATAATACTGTGTTAAACTGCAGAAAATGCATCAGTTGAAAGGAGAAATGATAACAACAATGGCGATGAACAAAGGTGCTTCCATTCTTGTCATAATAAAATAGGTACATTTTATCCAAGAAGAGAATGAGGGCAACAAGAAAATAGAGCCCTGCAGCAAAGAGGAGAATGCGGAGTATAATACTACTAAAAAACAGATTGAGCTAGTGATAGCGTGTGTGTTTGTCAATGTCTAGCCGCGAATCTTCAATAGTAAGAATGAGGTGGTGGTATTTACATCATCCTTCTGGTATCGGCTCAACACACATGGCTCCCTAACTGAAGAGATACTGAGAACAGGCCTTGGCTGATAACAAATATTGCTGATAAACGATATTATTGTTAGCATTATTCTGAGACCAAATTAAGCACTAACAATCAGAATATATAATGATTATGATAATAATGCAAGTAACAATTTCAAACGCAATAAACTTTTGTCAGTTGTTTTAACCATTGTAATTGGAAGGTCAATAACTTTTAATTATCCTAAATAAGTAAACAAACATAAAAATAAGATGGACTTTCCAATCTCTGTGAGAAAAAAAATTTTGACTATTGAACATCTTGAAGTGCAGTTTTTCCCCAAGTTGAAAAAACTGGGTCGGTATGTTTTGTTGTTGTTGTCCTTCTTTTTTGCCATCACTTTTCAACAAATTTGGCCAACTGGTCCATTTGTCCATGTTATTAGGCTCATCTTGCTCATTCCGTTTCAAGCCGAAATATTCCCACAAAGGACCCTTTGGCTTTGCAATCATATTTTTTCCGCCTAATTTCTGTTACTTTGCAGTGCTTCTCACTAGCGAGTCACAACTAGTGAGACTCTCTGTCTGTGCATCCTGTGTGTGTAAGCTGGTCGTCACGCCTCCATCCACCGAGACAATGATTTTGGATGGCTTACAAGAGGGTTCACAGTGTTCATTTGTTATTGCTACTGAACGAACACAAAGTGAACCCTCTTGCACCCTGATTGGCAGAGACAGACGATTAAAGAAAACAAACAATTTATCAAAGTTATCGAGTTCATTTTCATTTGTCATTTGATTAATCTATTGTTGGTACAGGCCCCGAATTAATACAATGTATCACCTGTTTTTGTCAATGCAAATAAAAACGAGTCAAGCCGAGTAGGTACAATGCAAGTGTACTCAGAAAGGGAACTGGCTAAACATAATTTAGATATATTGTTCTTGAGCCAACAACCCTCTGCTTCATACACACTAATTTGCTACTGTAAAGTCTAACTTGTCATAAGCCATATTTGTAAGAATGAGGAGAAGTTGTAGAAAATGGACTAACGTCAAACAGAGCTTGTCCCTTGAGCTTGTAGAGACGAGGGTTGAGGAAGCCTAGGACGGGAAGGCCCTTCATCAACCGCTTGTCGTTGATGAGAGAAAACATGCCACCAACTACCGGGGTTGAAGCCTATGATGACAACAAAAACATTTGTGAGGTTAGGTCACTGGCAAGAAGGCCTACCTCACAACTATTGCTGTTCGAAGGAGTTAAGATAAGAGCTGTCGAGCTGTGACTTTTACCGAGGTCCCTGACACCCATGGCATGGGTATTCTGTTGATGACCACCCAATAATTATCAGACAGGGCGGCCATGTCTGGATATGCCCTCCCGCTGACGTTGAAGTATGACTTGGGAGGAAGTGTTGCCTCTACACTCTTCAGGTACCCTGCAACAGCATTGGCCTTTTGGAAGAAATGCACAGTGTTTATTTAGATGCTTGAAATGTCTTAACAACAGAGCTCATGTCCTATTTTACCTGGTAATCGGGCATCTTGAAGACATTACTAAATCCTCCTCCGCTGATGTAGTCAGTGACTTCATAAGTTAGTTTGAATGGATTCTTAAACGAGGTTCCTCCGACTGTGGTCACGTAGGGGCTGGAAACAGCAAGGACAACACACAGGATTGAAGCATCTTATGGCTGTCATAGTATAGTTCTGCAGAATTCATGTGTTACCTTGAGGCAGGAAAACTGGGTCGGAAGGAGTTCTGCTTTTTAGCCATGTGCCGGCAACCAGCACCACTGTCACCTGAATGCAACATAAGATCAACCGGCCTTAAAAACAAATAGAACAAAATACGATGAAACTTTGATTTACGAACCCCTCATTGTATAAACCTTTCGATTTTCGAACTGCAGACCGAACACAAATATGCTTTGTTGTACAAACTTTTGTCTGTGTAAAAACTTTTCATCTACCAACTGTGTGCCCGCATCGCAGGCATTTTTGTGCCCGGCAGCACATCCATTGTGGATAGGCTGATAGCTCTTTGGTGCTTATTCAGTCAGCTGTGAGATACTGTGCTCCATTTTGTGTGTTTTAAGTGTTTTTAGCCTTTTTACCAAATGTTTCTGGTTTTGCCAGCTCAATATGAGTCCAAAGAAAGCAATGGACAAGCGATGTGTGGTTTGAAACACAGCATTGTCGACACTGCCCACTCTCCCCCTTCATTTTGCTGGATGCCAAGAAGATTAACAGACCAGGTAAAGTGATTTTGGCTGCTAAAGTTAAGGATGTGTTTTCAAACTGAGTACACCACAGGGCTCGTGACAGTGTTTGTGCATGTCGGCAGGGCGGCTACAAATGCGGACAGTTTAGCTTGTTGTTTTGACTTTGTTATAAAAATAGACATTTAATGCATCCTCCCCTTGCTTGTGTTTAAAGTGTACAAGCTATAACTAAAATGTGGACTTTGGTCGAGAGTGGAACCCAGTGTTCATATTTACATTGTTTCTTATAGAGAAATTTGCTTCAAAATACAACGTTTTCTACTAACAAACCCTGTTGAAGAACCAATTAAGTTTGGATATCTAAATCAAGGTTCCAGTTTACCAACAACGTGGACGACCTCCTAAAACTAAATGTTCATAACTTGCACAAGTAAATTCATTACTGCTACTGACCAGATGCAAAAAGTAAGGAAATTCCCCTGACGCCGGCTTTCATGAACTCTGTGTTGATACGCTGCATGTAGGCGGTGGAGAGACTGTCCTCTTCGTCTCCATAACTGATGGTGTGGACCCAAGGTAGGTCAGACATGTTGCTGATCAGAACCATCCACTGAAGGAACGGCTCCTGGGACTCATGACGACCTGGAGAGCAATGAAGGTCTATCAGTACTCTCTTATTTTCCAATGTTAAACTTCCTTTTCTCTATAGAACATGTAAAAGCTGTGAACACAGACCCGGATTAGTGAAGACCCATGTGGGGATGTTGGCACCCATGCTCATGATGTACTCTACATCCAGACTGGCCTCTATACCAGCCTTTCCTGTACCCTGTGTGCCCACGACACGGTCCACTTTGGACAGGTGCTGGAAGCTGCTTCCATAAATGCTCATGAACTCTGCCAGGTCTGCAGGGCTGTAGTACTGCTCCAAGAACTACAACATAAGTAGATAGATAATGCAGTAAAATAAAACTTTGCACTCTGTTGCACTTAAAAAATATTAAGCTCCCACAATACATTTTAACTGCAAAGCTTATATCTATATCTCTAGTGCTGACAGTACTGATGCAGCCCAAGAACCTGACACTACTACCATCATGCTTTACCGTAGGCAAGAAACAATGGTCTCTTCACTCACTTGTGTTTCTATTATACAGGCAATTGCTGTGCACATACTACTCTAAACTGTATCCACATTTAAATTACATAGCATGGTCCCTTCAAAAGATACAGTCATAGGAATGGTTGCCGAAATGTGAGGGGTTGTGAGATATTATGACTAAAACTGACTTTTGTATTAGAGCTCATGTAGCAAAGCTGTCCTCAATGTTCTGGCTGACACGTAACATGTTGATAATGATGGCCACACCTGGGCTACCGCCTGGCTGTTGTTCTTTGCTGCTCCCACATCAGTTGCACTCATATTGTAACGGGCCCGTAAGACAGCAGGAGTCACTCCCAGGTGAAACTTGGTGTCTGACTGCAGTTTTGTCCCGCTGGTTGAGACCTCGCTGGGCTTGTGTTCTTTAGGAGGAAAGCGATGAAGCCCTCCCACTGTTCAAATAGCAGACAAGTTAACTTATGCAAAAGATGACAGTAGGAGGGTGTTTTAAATGTGAACAAAGCCAATGCTCACCAAAGTCAAGGTGTTGGTCGACATCATCATGAACTGAGTACGGGGCAGAGGACCTGACAATGAAGTGATTGTCTCTCGCGTAGCGCTGGAACCTGCTGCCTGGGAGTAGTTTCTCTGCAACCCTTGATGCACAAGACAACATGATCACAACCTTACTGATGGGAGCAGGGATATATTTAGTCATTTGGACAGGCAGCATCTGCTGCTGACTGGTGCTGTTATTGATCACCTACATTTGGGGTGAGTGAGAAAAAGGTTGACGCCAAAGGTAGTTTTACTAAAAACTGAACGCTCTCGCCTTCTTTTTTTCTTTATTCCACTGAACTATGTGTTTGCGGCGAATCCTTGTTAGTTTTTCAACGTGTAAAAATGCCTTATTGTGCAGCATGGGGCGGCTCCACCAGTAAGAATTGTGGAAAGCTTTTATGTCACTTTACCCACAACTTGGAAAGAAGACAAGTACGCAAAATGAAGGTTCGCGAACAACACTGTAGAGCCACTAATCAAAGTTAAAGTTAAAGTACCAATGATTGTCACACACACACTAGGTGTTATGAAATGTGTCCTCTGCATTTGACCCATCCCTTTGTTCACCCCCTGGGAGGTGAGGGGAGCAGTGAGTAGCAACGGTGGCTGTGCTCGGGAATCTTTTTGGTGATTTAACCCCCAATTCCAACCCTTGATGCTGAGTGCCAAGCAGGGAGGTAATGGGTCCCATTTTTATAGTCTTTGGTATTACAGCATCTTGGCTGAGGTAAACACATGACACGTCGTCGAGAAAACTAACATAAGCTAATACAAATAACAGATGAAATGTACAAATTAAAGAGATAGTTTAAAAAAAAAACAGACTACACCAGAATCTCGGTAAAACTAAAATAATGCTATTCAGTAACAATAGAAGAGAAATTCAAACAAATACAAAAAGGGGGAGTAGACATTGAAAGAGTAAAAAAAAAAAACACATTTTGAGTGTAATAATAGATGATAAAATGACCGTAAATCTCGTAAAAATATACAACATAAAGTGGCAAGAAATACGTCAGTTAGAATTTAAAAAAATATGCTCGGGAGCAAGAATCACTCCATATTCTCTACTGCTCGCTCGTGTTACCATATCTGAGTTATTGTGCAAAAATATGGGGAATTGAGTACAAAACTACACTTATTCACATACCACGTTACAAAAAAGAAAGATAATTTAGAATAATACATAATGAGTGATACATATAGTGATTACAAATAACATTGGAGGCAGCCACCACAGTTGACATACTCCATACAAAAGTCATAATTTCTCCATCATTGTTGGTCTAAAGCTAATGAAGATTTTGGCAAAATGAGGGTAATAAGTTATTTTGGGGTCATTCTGTGTATGTTTTACGTTTATTGCGCCTTTGGGTGCGTGTTAGAGAGCCTGCTGGTCACGAAACACAGCAGGAATTTACCAGCAGAGTGCGTCAAATACGGCCGCAAAATTCTACTTTCACGAAATAAAAGCATGTTTTATTGTAAGTTTATGAGCTGGAATATGTTTCAAACTACATATAGGCGTAATATTTTGGTTTATTTAGTCAGAAAAACTAACGTCAAAATGACAGAAATTGCATGCATCCGGGCACAGCCGCACACGTCCCTGGCAGCAGTCATGGCGCTTCTCTTTTAGTTCAATCAATCATACAATCAATGTTTACTTATATAGCCCTAAATCACGAGTGTCTCAAAGGGCTGCACAAGCCACAACAACATCGACGACTCAGATCCCACATCAGGGCAAGGAAAGTTGGCCACACTCTTGTTATATGCGACGCTGATGATGCCTAATTCTCAGAGCTCTAATGAGTTAAACTGCCATTAAACCCTTGTAATTGACCTATTCAAGGCTGTTTATTACCCAACCTCAAATAATCCACTCTGCAATTTATTTTTAGAAATATTTCGGATTTTACATTTTCCCACAACAACAAAAAACAGTTGTTATTTTAGACAAAAAGGCCATAACATATTAAAAAGTGCATTCAAAATAGCTGACTTATGATACTTTAATGAGTAGGGATAAGCGTGTATAGTCAATCATATGCTTGCTCAAGGGTTAATGGGTCTTGGTTAGAGCGTTAAAGATAAAGGGTAAAGAGCATCTTCCTTCTGATCCCCATACTTAAGTCTATAATACCTTCTATAGTCTATAATACCATGCCTTCGTGATGTGCTAAAATGACACCATACAGTGGTCCTAAGGCCAGTGTGACTTTAAACACGTATTGTTCCACAATATAGCGAAACCTCAATTTACGAACTTAATTGGTTCTTGAACACGGTCCACAAACCAAAACGTTTGTATAGTGAATCAGAGTGATAAAAGAGCAGTGGCTTCACGGAGTCACCACTAGCGTTAGCACAACATAGCAGTGTGAGGTGGTCCTTCAATGGCTTGTGTACCGGTAGTGCCTTCTCCTTTGCTGCAATATAAGTTCTGTGTGGCATTTTTTCCGGTGTCATCACACTTCACTTATGAACTCCTTGAACTGAAGGGCTCGCAAGCCATAGGCTCACTAGTTGAAAGCGGTTATTTAGCAACCTGAAGATATAACGCTAGACTGTGACAGCTTGAACACGTTTAAAGCGTTTCTGATCACCCAAAGTGATCTCTAAGACAGGCCGAGGCATGGTTCCCACAGAGGCATATTTGGCACGATGTAAACGTTTGTACCTGAAAAGGACGCATATGTAGGCGTTCGTTAATCAAGGCCCTACTGGTTGACCACATTTTAGCGTTTTCACAGTATCTGTTCAGAAAAAATACTGCCACATATGCCAGGGTTTGCTTACCCCTCCTCAAATCTTCCAACTTAATGCAAGTGCAAGTTGAACAACAGAAACAGGATCTGAACGAACAGCCATGAATGATTTACACATATTAGCAAAATGTTGATTCTTGTGTTCGGTTTAAGAGCAGAGATGCTGTTGGGCAAGAGGTACAAAGTGTTGCTTACTCTGCAGTCATAGTGCACTGCAAGAAGTCCTCAGTGTGAACAGTCAAACAGCGTGTGATGCCATGACTCTGCAGCCAGTGATGCACCACCTTCTGGGAGACATCAGATGGGCGCACAAGGGAGGCGACCTCCTCGAGTTGGAGGTATTTACCTGTGGATGACATGGGAGTGCTTTTCATCGGGATTGGAAGAGAGCAAAGTGAAACAGTTGATAGACATTTTTGAAGTGACACACAAAGTAAATATTTTTTACTAGTTATCTGTACTGCTTGCATGTTATGATGAGTATGAGAAGAATTTCTGAAGGACAACCAGTGGCTTTCACAATGAGACCTACCATACTGAGGCGAGTCAGGGTCAGACACGAGTTTGAGTGTCTCCTCCAGCACGTCAACATGCTGCTGCTTGAGGGCAAAAGTCAGCTCCACTGCCTCCGATGGCTTAAGTCGACCAACACAAGTCCAGTCGTCGGGTATCCTGAAGGAAGCAAATGAAAAAAATATTCTTAATATCAAAGTAAAACTATTACTTATTTCTATTGCTGGGTTGCAACTAAGACTTATTAAATAATGCTTTTAAAAGCTATTATAGTAAATTGTAACAAGAGAAACAAAAATTACTTAGGATCTATGTTTTTAATTTACTCCAAAAAGTACTTTGGCACAGTAAAATATGAATAAAGACTTAAAGTGTAAAATGTCCTGACAATGTGACATTCAGTGCAAAATAAATTCAAAGGATAGGACAAACATTTATTTATCCCACAATGGGGACCACTTAAGGTTGCAGTGCAGATTTACTGTACATACAAAAAGTTTTAAAAAAGCAGTAATAAATATATGTAAATAAAAAAAAATACCACTAATTTAACGCTAATCCACATATTGTATTAAAATATGTTTATCCCATACTGTCAAGTTAGGATTATTAGGCTACATGGCATGCCATTATTTATATATAGAATAAATGTGCAAACATGAACATTACGTATCATAGTCCAAACATTAACAAATAGTATATAATATATTATATAATGTAATATAACACATTTTTATTGTCGATTATGTCAACTTACCATAGCAGACCGAAAGCTTAACAACAACACATAAATTATTTCCATGTGGAAGTTTCTAAAGAGGACTGCTAATATAATGTATATGGAAAATAATAAAAGTAAATAAATCAAACAGGCTTTTATGCTATATTTTCATGCTCATATACAGACATTGACATAGTGGTCACTGCAAACAGACTAGTTTGGTAAGCGCAATGTTTGGCGCCGTACGATAACCGGAGACAAAAAAATGAATCATATTAAAAGCTGTATATTATATATTCAAGTATATATGCACACTCTGCCTAGCCAAATAAAAGGTCACCACCTGGATTTAATGAAGCAAATAAGTAAGAGTCTCCCATTGGATAATCTCTGCATGGGTGATGCAGTGAGAAGGTTTTCATGTGAAAAAAGACAATGTGGTCGTGGTAAAAATGTAATCTGTTTCAGATGAGTCAAATTATTGGCCTCAAGCATGAGAAGACATCTGAGGAGATTGCTCAATCTAAAATCGGGTAGAGAACAGTTTCAACATATGGTTAAAAAGTGGAAGGGCAGTGAGGGGAACTTGTTGTTCGAGTCTCCTGTCAGCAATCCTGGGCAGAAATAAACGTTGTGAAATTGCAGAAGCGTGTGGAAACAAGGCCACAATCAAAGCTAAAGTCAGTTTAACGAAATATTAGAAGGCGTGTGATCTTTTTTTAGCCAGGCCTTGTATATACGTACTTTTTCGATGTAACTTTTTTTTTTGCCAGGCACTCCTCAATGCCTTGTTTTAAAGCATTTTTAATATGAATTGTCTTGGACATACATTTAAGTTTCAGTTTGAAAATCAACAATAAAAATCATATTTACATTTACCGTATTTTTCGGAGTATAAGTCGCACCGGAGTATAAGTCGCACCTGCCGAAAATGCATAATAAAGAAGGAAAAAACATATATAAGTCGCACTGGAGCCCGGCCAAACTATGAAAAAAAACTGCGACTTATAGTCTGAAAAATACGGTACTTAAAACAAAACCATTACTTACCGGTACCTTGATTGCTGGGTTGGAACAACGCGACCTTAAAAAGGAACTGCACTTTTTTAAATGTTATTTTGCCTATCATTCACAATCCTCATGTAGGGCAAGCACACATATGTTTTTCTTATTTATGCACCAACTAATAAATAAATGCAAGCAAAATTCAGCTTACAATGGAGCCTAAGGAAGTTGCTCAATTCTGCCTATAAAGCGCTTAAAAAACATCCAAACAATTTCATCAACTTTGTATGTACATGCTGTAAGGATATATGTAATAACATGTAATATTTACGTATTTTGTTATATATGTTATACGGCGGTGCATTCATTTCAAAAACGCATCACGACATTTGCTTTTTCCTTCAACAACATTACTGATTACTACTCACTGCAGAATTCATTAGAGGCAACAAATATAATTAAACATAATTTATTGTAGAATCTCTGCTCTCACTGGGATGCCGACTGTTAGGATGATGAAATATTTCTGTATAAATGAAGAAACACAATCCTCAAGAAGAAAAATGGGGGGGTGAAACAAAGTGTCTTTTCAGGGCTCTTTCGCCATTACCAGGTCTAAATTGGCTGTCAAAGTGTACCAACTTTTCAGTTAATGTCCACATAATTTTATTATCCAGGTGAGAGGGCATGATTTATAATATAGAATTAACTTTCAAGAGCTCCGAGGCGAGAAAGCAGCTCACCAGCTCATGATGTCAATACAGCAGCATAAGGAAATGACCTCTCAAATCAATGCACCGCTAAATATTGCTTATATTAACAATATCGCCAATACTTGGTTACAATACAGGTCACGAAATGTAAATGGAGTACCGTTGCCACTTTTTGGATGTGTATTTATTGGGTAATAGACACAATTATGTCATGGCTCCAATTGGCTCCATTGTAAGCAGACTTTTATTTACAAGTTAGAATGCATTAAAAAAATACATTTGTTTGTGTCTCTCGTAAGGATTGTGAATTATAGGCAAAATTCCCCCAAAAAGTGCAGTTCCCTTATCAGGCACATGTGGTACAAACAAAATATTTTGCTGTCATTAATCATTTTAACATTTTGAATCAATCCAGAATAGTAATAAAGAAGAATCGCGATTCAGGTGTAATTAGATTGTTTCCAGCAACCCTAGTGTTAAGTTCCAACAATATTTAGCAATATCAAGATGCAGTAATAAACGCTGTATCTAGGGCTGCAACAATCGTACGATTATAAAAATAGTTGCCGATTAATTTAGTCATCGATTCGTTGGATCTATGCTATGCGCATGCGCAGAGGCATTTATTTATTTATTTTTGTAATTTTTTTTATATATACAGTACCTTCATTTATAAACTGCAACATGTACAAACAGCTGAGAAACAATAATCAAATTAAGTATGGTGCCAGTATGCTGTTTTTTTCCAATAAAATACTGGAAAGGATAGAAATGTAGTTTGTCTCTTTTATCCGATTATTAATCGATTAATCAAAGTAATAATCGACAGATTAATCGATTATCAATTTAATCGTTAGTTGCAGCCCGAGCTGTATCGATCCGTTGTGGTGAAGAAGGAGCTGAGCCGGAAGGCGAAGCTCTCAATTTACCGATGGATTTACGTTCCCATCCTCACCTATGGTCATGAGCTTTGGGTTATGGCTAAAGGACAAGATCACGGGTACAAGCGGCCGAAATGTGTTTCCTCCGCCAGGTGGAGGAACTCGACCTCGGATAAGTGGAAGAGGATGGACGGATGGATGGATGGATGGAAGATACAGTAATAGTATGTCAGTGCTATTGGATATTAAAGGAGAGATTATTCATGTAGTTTAGTATTGCTATTTAGCTAGGTTTACCCGATGCTTAACATTGCAGCATACATGCTTAAAAACAACAACACGTACACACGTTTAACATTCAGTGTGAAATTCAACAATACAAGTTTTAGATACTTGTATTGTTGAATTTCACACTGAATGTTAAACGTGTGTACGTGTTGTTGTTTTTAAGCATGTCAACAATACAAGTTTTAGATACTTGGCCCTGCGATGAGGTGGCGACTTGTCCAGGGTGTACACCGCCTTCCGCCCGATTGTAGCTGAGATAGGCTCCAGCGCCCCCCGCGACCCCAAAGGGAATAAGCGGTAGAAAATGGATGGATGGATGGAAGTTTTAGATACACTTATATTCATATACAGATACAACATGCTATGGCAATATATATATATATATTGATAATACAGTACATGCTTTTTACAAGGACAGAGTTAGATCTTCAAATTGATGACAGGTATTAAGCGTACTTACAGGACATCTTGGTTATATTCAAGGTATCCACTCCACACCAAAGGGCTGACTATCAAGGGGATAACCACGGTCAACCTGACAGAAGGACAGCACATATGACTGGAATAGGATAAACCCAACACAGTGCATAATATATTGCCTTAATGGTTTTACTTAAGACGGATAGTAGTTTCCAACTCATTGCTAACTAAAACAAAACAGTACAGCATAGCTTGCTCGGTTAGCATGCGGCTATCTACAACATGTAGTAGGTCATGTCAAGCGCGGCACACAAGAACACTTTTAAAACAACACATTATATTTTAAGAAGGACGACACAGCCATTGACTGTACGTCGTTTGAGAGAGGAAATAATAGGAATTTCTTAAAAGAAAAAAAACTTACAGGTTGTCCATTGTGTCCTCCGCAGTGACAGAAATAGTGTGCAGCCTCAAGAACAAGCTGGCAGCTGCTGGACCTGTGCACTGTAGTCACATGACCCTGATCACGTGACGACCGTCAAGGGAACACGCCCCCTATTAAATGGCTGTAACACCCCCTCGCCACTTCGTCAGGTACGCCTTCATACTTTAACGATACCCAATAAAAAAAGCTGTATAAATTATTCAAAATTTACAAATGTTAATTTTTGAGTACCATTGACGGATATGTATTACTTTGGTAATGTACTTATCAGGTACCTTCCGTTCATTCTATTTCGAATTCTTAAATGCAAATAAAAAAACACATTTCGGACCATTTTTTTCTATTTTCATTTCTGAAACAAAAGTTGGACAATTATTTAATGTCACATTTTTAAAAACGACAGTAGGACTCCTGCTGAACAAAGATGTTAGCGTTTTGCTAAAAACATGCTAAACAAAAAGGAAAAGCCAAAATACTGCTTCCGGTTCAATTTGTCATCGTACAGATACAAATGCATTTTTGCATTTTGGATGGAAAAATAAAAACCCACGAAAAGAAAACAGCACACAATCCAATTTTATGGCAATATTTTAATGAAAATAAACCCTTTTTTGTTTGTTTTAAAATCTGCCAAATATAATAAAAATCGAAAAACGGCCCTAATTTAGTTTTTTGATTTGCGTTTAAGAATCGAAAATAGAATGAACCGAAGGTACACAGACCCCTTCATACTTTAACGATACCCAATACAACTGCTGTATTAATGTAACCGGTGGTCTTTTCCTCTCTGCGTTGTGTGGCTTTTATGAAAAACGACCGACACCATGGATTGCTCAGCTGCACTTTACTGATAAAACACAGAATACAATTGTTGTCAATAACTTTTTGACGTCGTCGAGTCCCTCTCCCGTTATGACAAAAGGGAAGTTGGAAGGCGTGTCCAACGCATATATAAAGACAGGTGTCACAGTAATTATTGCAGTAGGAGGGACAACGAGACAATGGTTCCACATTGACAAAACATCGAACAATATTCAGGTATTTATATGTAACTTACACATTTTGTGTAATTATAACAATAATAAAGCATTATAAAATACATTATTTACAAGACATAATTGACCCTGTTACATTAATTATTCAGAATTTACAAATATAATAATGTTCATTTTTGATTACCATTGACGGATATGTATTAATTTGGTAATGTACTTATCAGTCAGTGTTGGTATTTAAATTTTCTTTTCACAAATAAAAAATGAAAAAAAAAAAAATTCATGATTTTGTTTTAAAATACAAAAAAGACAATTGAAAAACAAAGCATTTGCCTTTTTTCAGTTTCGAAAAGAAAAATGAAGATCACCAGTAAACAAAACCGGAAAAACAGACCAAAACGGGTGTTTTTTTTCTTCTTCTTTTCATAATCTTACACCGGAAGTCTTTATTTTCAAAGTAAAAGCAGGATTCTACAGTACCCGTGTGTCTGGCTAAAATTTGTTTGGAGACCTACACAGAAAATATTTTTGACATGGCACGAGGTCTGACGTTTACAGATATATATATGCACATATCATATGATAGTGGAGGTAAAAGGGGATTCGATCGCGCATCATAGTACATATTTTCTTACAAGCAAGTCCGCGGTTCTGTCTTTAAAACAGTCGTTTTTTGTTTATCAGTATCCCTTTATGAAAAGAAAATTGAAATTCCAAAACATACACGGACCCTTATCATTGTTGTTAATATTTTGTGGATAACTGTCACCAGTAAAACTTGTACTATTTTGTCCTTATCATACATCTAAATACAGTGCAGTAATCATAACAGTGTAGTGTACTGTTATGATAGTAAAAAACCCAAAAAACAAACAAACTCACTTTTCTAGCTGTTATATTTTGAACATTTAGAATAGTTTTCACACATTAACCTCACTTTTCTTACATTCAGTCCATATTCTTCACATTAGCGGTAGAAATTAAATGGTGTATGTAAATGTTAAATCTAAATATTAAACATAAATGTTGAATTTACATCCATCCATCCATCCATCTTCTTCCGCTTATCCGAGGTCGGGTCGCGGGGGCAGCAGCTTAAGCAGGGAAGCCCAGACTTCCCTCTCCCCAGCCACTTCGTCCAGCTCCTCCCGGGGGATCCCGAGGCGTTCCCAGGCCAGCCGGGAGAGATAGTCTTCCCAGCGTGTCCTGGGTCTTCCCCGTGGCCTCCTACCGGTCGGACGTGCCCGAAACACCTTCCTAGGGAGGCGTTCGGGTGAATTTACATATACATGTTAAATCTAAATGTTAGATATACATATAAGTGTTAAATTGAATGTTAAAGGCTGCATAAGTCCTCAGAAAGTGTGAAATTAAACCCTGGAGGCATGGCAACTTGCCTTTTTTCATACTTACTCCCAGTGCCGGCCCAAGCCTTCATGGGGCCCTAAGCAAAATTTGATTTTGGGGCCCTCTATTTCTGCCAATAATATTGATTGATTAATCATTCACACACTTACTATAAACTCATTGCGGCTCTGGCAGTGTTGTTTACATTATCCTATTGTCAGCCTGGCATGTCTTTACAAATGACAAGTCATTTATAAAGATATGGGGGTGGCCCAGTTAAGAACATAAATAATACCAATGAATGAACGAATGATGTCCAGAGTGCCACATATGGTTCCTAATCTTAAAATGTAGAAAACATTCAGCTACAAGAGTGGCCTGGGGTTGAACAGTCCAAGTGATAAAGCTTTGTATTTACAGTAAAAGTGTCATCTTGTCTCATCAGTCTTGTACATATTAGTCTTTAATTACTAGTTTATATTTTTAGTTAATTGTTCATATTTAATGTTTACTTTGTACAAAGAGAGCGCAGTCTACTGACGTTAAATTCCATGTGTGTTAAACATAACTGGACAATAGAGCTGATTCTGATTCACTTTATTATTTTTGGTAATAAAAACCTGAAACAGCAATGTGCAAAAATGTTGACCTAAAATTGTGTTTTTGTACAATAATATATCTTTGATCATTTAGAAATCATCAGTCAGACTGTACATGCAAAAAATAAAAAATAAGAATTTTTTGTTAATTTCTTTTGGGGGCCCCCTGGTGGCCGCGGGGCCCTAAGCAAGCGCTTAGTACGCTTATGCCTTGGGCCGGCTCTGCTTACTCCAAACGAGCGGTTTTGAAATCGCACAACTTGTTATGTTTTTCCCAAATGTGATGTCAGCGGATATCCCCGTGTAGAGATTTATCCAAACAGTTTTGCACGAGTACGCCATTGTAGTGGGACGCTGTACTCAATAAGTTCCTTCTTTTTCTCTATCCTCTTGTTGTGGGGCAGACTGGCTCGTACATGCACATGCATCCCCCGCTGCATTCTAACACAAAGTAAGGTATAGTTCGAACTTAATCTGTCAGTAGATTGGATATGGAAGAAAAGTTAAAGTACCAATGATTGTCACACACACATGAGGTGTGGTGAAACGTGTTCTCTGCATTTGACCCATCCCCTTATTCATCCCCTGGGAGGTGAGGGGAGCAGTGAGCAGCAGCGGTGGCCACGGCTGGGAATCATTTTGGTGATTTAACCCCAATTTCAACCCTTGATGCTGAGTGTCAAGCAGGGAGGTAATGGGTCCCATTTTCTTTATAGTCTTTGGTATGACTCGGCCGGGGTTTGAACTCACAACCTACCGATCTCAGAGCGGACACTCTAACCACAAGGCCATTGAGCAGGCTACATGATACAGATGACAAGGAGAAGAGGTAATAGTGGAAGCTCGTAAATAAGATCACCCACAAAACAGCGCATCCTGAAGAGATGGTCCAAAAGCGGCTTAAGGACGGTCTGTAAAACATAATCAATGCACAATATTGACCAAAGAACCACCATTACATGTTAAATAGACCCCAAGGAATTGTTTCAAATGTCGAAAAAAAATCATGGTTTGACCCCCTTAAATCTATATCTAAATGTTGAATCTAAATGTCTCGCCAAGTGGAAAGTTTAATATTTAGAAAATACAGTACAGGCCAAAAGTTTGGACACACCGTCTCCTCATTCAATGCGTTTTTCTTTATTTTCATGACTATTTACATTGTAGATTGTCACTGAAGGCATCACAACTATGAATGAACACATGTGGAGTTATGTACTTAACAAAAAAAGGTGAAATAACTGAGAACATGTTCTATATTGTAGTTTCTTCAAAATAGCCACCCTTTGCTCTGATTACTGCTTTGCACACTCTTGGTATTCTCTCGATGAGCTTCAAGCAAACCTTTGAAGTGAAAACCATTTCAGGTGACTACCTCTTGAAGCTCATCGACAGAATGCCAAGAGTGTGCGAAAAAGTAATCAGAGCAAAGGGTGGCTATTTTGAAGAAACTATAACACATGTTTTCAGTTATTTCACATTTTTTGGTTAAGTGCACAACTCCACATGTGTTCATTCGTAGTTGTGATGCCTTCAGTGACAATCTACAATGTAAATAGTCATGAAAATAAAGAAAACCCATTGAATGAGAAGGTGTGTCCAAACTTTTGGCCTGTACTGTATGTAAACATTCCATTGTTATTGTACCTCTGTTTGTGTGCTTAACAGTAATCTAATTTTGTCCAGACATTTTGATTAATATTAATATTTACTATTTTCATTTATATTTACATTCAACATTAATATTCATATTTAACATTTAGATATAGATTTAACATTTCCATTCACCTTTTAAAATGTGAAGAAAATGAGTTAAATGTGAGAAAAAGGAGCTAAATATTCAAAATACATCAGCTAGAAAAGTACAGTTTGATAAAGTTGTTACATTTTGCACCCTATAACAGCCTTGACTTGCTTGACTTGCTTGACTTGCTTGACTTGACTTAATTCATTTGCACAATATGTGAACATATGGGAAATTACAAAACTAACGTACTTACCTTAAGGTAAATTGTCGTACACAGTAAAACACTACTGTGTACATTGTAATGCAGTTTTACCTTTAAATAAACAAACAACTCTCCTGGCAAGACAGCACCTTCAGCTGGCAGCGTTGCCAGACCATATTTATTAAATAATTTCATCCTCCGTACAATTCATCCATCCATCAATTTTCTACCGCTTGTCCTTCTTGGGGTCCCGGGTGCTGGAGCCTATCCCAGCTGCACTTGAGCGGAGGGTACACCCTGGACAAGTCGCCACCTCATCGCAGGGCCAACACAGATAGACAACATTCCCACACTGGGGCCAATTTAGTGTTGTCAATCATATACCCCCAGGTGCATGTCTTTGGAGGTGGGAGGAAGCTGGTTCGAACCAAGGACCTTCTTATTGTGAGGCACCAGCATTAACCCCTGTACCACTGTGCTGCCCTCTGTACAATCAATAACTCAAAAATCCCATAATGTACAATAATTTGAGCACTTCAATACTATTAGCAAACACAAACAGGATACATCCTGCTCTGTGGTGGTGTTGTGCATTATCTGCTACGATAAAGTCTAATGTTCCATCTGGCAACACAAGTTGAATTAGCTGAGAGGCTGCTTTTGTTGAATCAAGTGCCCTCAATACAAAAGCCATTCAAAGGCTGAAGGTGCGGGAAAAAAACTGCAACTTCAAGTACACACTCTGATGGAAATAAAAGATCTAGTTTGCATGCTTTTTATACAGCACTCTTTTATATTGATCACTTTTTATGATACTTGCACTATTACCCTGTCCAAAAAAACAACACATATCAGTAGAGGTTTTATTTTCCGCCACTAGATGGCAGTCGTGCATTACTAATAATTTAGCAGTTTGTAAAAAAATTATAAATAAATATAATATATAACATATATTCCCTGTCCTCATCTATATTAAACAAGAAAAGGGCTTATGAGAAGTTTCTGTGTATATGTATCATAATTTAATAGTTGACCTATATTCCCTGCTGTGAAATAAACTGAGTTTGGGGTGAACAATTTCACTGAATAGCTTCTTTTTTTTTTTTTAGTCCATGTCTTATACAGCAGACAGTGTTATTAAATTTGAGATAACCTGATGTCGAGGCAATAAAAAAGGTGCAAATAAACATTCTTTTATAACGTTAGCTTTGACATGTTTTTAGTTTCTGCCGAAGGGCGTCTTTGGGCATGTTGTTGACATCTGGGAGGATTTTTTTCTCTTTCACTTAATCAGTTTAACTTACAGCTAAATGTAATGTATTTTATTATTATTATTATTGTACAAAATATACACAAATCTGCTAATGTAGCCTGTGCATCTGCTTCGAGCATATACTTGTTTTTAATGCAGAAAATAAGCACAATATTGACTGCAATGCATAGTCTGCAGTTTGGTATATAACTGATATAAAAAGGAACACAGTTTTGAGTAACACACAGTTTGCTTGGTATTTCAACCCCATCCTCTTGTGTACCTCCTCAAATGAGTGTTAGGCAATCATACGGCTTGGAATTCGAATGAAACAAATTTAAGGAGAAGAAGGTGTGTGCACCTGACATATCTTTTGGTGGAAAAAGTTGTCACACAGTTATCACAGTAACCAATTAAATAGTTTGTTTTTCAACTGTGGTTGTTTTTAAAGGGCTTTATAAATAAATTTGGTATGGTATGGTATGTATATGAGCAAATATGCTATAATCTGGCTCATTTACAATCTGTAAGTCAGATGCACCAATGGGCATTATCCTGAATAAACTACTGACTTGACTTACTTAAGGTTTTAAAAAGCTGATTTTATTTAAATCCATGAAATTATGTTTCTTTATTAGTGCATATAAACATACCAAGTGTGTGTGTATGGGGTGAGGATGTTTGGTTTAAGGGAGAAGGGGGACCCTTTTGGAGTCTAGTGTATGAAGGTCCAGAACTTGGTGCTACGCCCCTGGACACACCGGTGGCTACATTATGGGGCTTAATGGTATTCATATTATAAACACATAAGTGTAGGTCCGCTTCACGCTCACAGCAGGGGACATGCCAAGGAGCAGAGAAAAGAAAAAGAGAAAAAGCACAGAAAAAGAGGGTAAGCTGCTGATATTCTATTTTGCGTCCTCTTCTACTGATGGAACTGTACCTTGTAACTGGATTTGTCTTCAAGAGAAATTCACATTTATGGCTGTTTTAAAAGAGTGGTAGCATCCAGGGGTATGCAAGGATAAAAAAAATATACATTGAAAATGTCAAAATATGCTTTGAGAAATCCATGACAGGCAGACGCTAAAGATAATGAAATGCAGGCTGTAGTGTCTACATTATCTCAAATCTATTTTTTGCTCATAATCTTAACCATTGTAGTTTTGAAGTAATCATGGACAAGGACAACAAAAACATGCAATGAAGTGATCAAACTAATAGTTTACATGCCTTTATCTACACTGTCTATACATAGAAATGGGCTCCAGTTCTGTAAACGACGCCACACCAAGAGAGGGCGGCATATCGAGTCTGGTGCTGGCAAGTTACGGAAAAACTAATTAAAATCATGGGAAATGGCTGCCAAAAATACATAATATGTATCCAAGATGGCGTCGCTGTACTGGCTGCTGGTGGCAGGAGCTCTTTGCTCTTGTATCATCCTTTTGTGTTCCTGATGTTTCCCTCTTGTTTTCATGTGGTTTTCTTTGTCTTTTGGTTCGGGGCCCTTTGGGACTGTGCAACAAGGGGTGGCACTTTTGTGACTTCTATGGTGCTTTTTTGTGAACTTCTGGATCTGCCGCCCTGGAGCCTTTTGGCCATGGAGACCAGCTGCTGGGTTTGTGCCACACCACAGTCCATTTGGAGGGACTGGAGGAGATGCGGATGAAGAGACAGGGCTGCGGAGCTGGCGCTGAGCACCGGGACGGACAAGCTTCACAGTGTCTTTGGCTGAATGAGCAGTTATCAGACACCTCGGTCTCTTTGGACGTATCCTCGCTCATCCATGCAGACTGGACTGGCCGAGAGTTAGAGGGCGGCCGAGGGTGGAGTCGGCTCTCTCGGTTGCTTTGTTGGGTCTGCTCCTGTCTCTGGCCATGCTCCCCCTACCCCACCAGACGATGGCGTGGATCACTGCAGAGGCCACCACAGTGTATATGGGCGTTGAAATGATTGGTTGCTTGTCTATGCATGGTGCAATCTTGTGTGCGCAATATATATTATTGGTTACTTATTTTTAGTTTTTTTTGTTGTTTTACTTTTGTAGTATGTAGAAATGGCACTGCTGAAGTGGCAGCTGGTTGCATCAGCTCTGCTCTTTTAATGTATTTTATGTTTTTGTGTTCTTTGATGTTTCTCTCTTACACACATGTTTATATGGGCTATGGCTATGAGTTTTTTGTCCCCCTTGGCCTCAGTCGAGACCCCCTTTCCAGGGGCCCAGGCTTAGACTGAATAATTTTTTGTAAGGGGCGTTGGAAGTTGGCAGACCTGCCAGCGATCCTGTTCTGTCTCCCTGTAATGTTTGTCTGCTCTTGAATGGGATTGTGGTGAAAATCTTATTGTCCCCTCCGGGGATTATTAAATTACTTCTGATTCTGATTCTGATAAAGAGAACTCGTTAATGACGTTTTGGTTTATTGGGACGCTATGGGTCCAAAGTTTATATAAATGCACGTTTGCCTATTCCATACTTGCCAACCCTCCCGGATTTTCCGGGAGACTCCCGAAATTCAGCGCCTCTCCCGAAAACCTCCCGGGACAAATTTTCTCCTGAAAATCTCCCGAAATTCAGGCGGAGCTGGAGGCCACGCCCCCTCCAGCTCCATGCGGACCTGAGTGACGTGTCGACAGCAGCCAGCCTGTTCTCATGTCCGCTTTCCCACAATATAAATAGTGTGCCTGCCCAATCACATTATAACTGTAGAATGATTGAGGGCGAGTTCTTGGTTTCTTATGTGGGTTTATTGTTAGGCCGTTTCATTAACGTCCTCTTAGCGCGGTAACAACACACAACAACAGCAGTCACGTTTTCGTCTACCGTAAAGCAGTTCTTCTGCCGTAAACAGCAATGTTGTGACACTCTTAAACAGGACAATACTGCCATCTACTGTACATGCATATGTGACAATAACACTTAGGGCTTTTAGAGAGTGCAGTGCACAACTGCTATACTATATATACAGGTAAAAGCCAGTAAATTAGAATATTTAGAAAAACTTGATTTATTTCAGTAATTGCATTCAAAAGGTGTAACTTGTACATTATATTTATTCATTGCACACAGACTGATGCATTCAAATGTTTATTTCATTTAATTTTGATGATTTGAAGTGGCAACAAATGAAAATCCAAAATTCCGTGTGTCACAAAATTAGAATATTACTTAAGGCTAATACAAAAAAGGGATTTTTAGAAATGTTGGCCAACTGAAAAGTATGAAAATGAAAAATATGAGCATGTACAATACTCAATACTTGGTTGGAGCTCCTTTTGCCTCAATTACTGCGTTAATGCGGCGTGGCATGGAGTCGATGAGTTTCTGGCACTGCTCAGGTGTTATGAGAGCCCAGGTTGCTCTGATAGTGGCCTTCAACTCTTCTGCGTTTTTGGGTCTGGCATTCTGCATCTTCCTTTTCACAATACCCCACAGATTTTCTATGGGGCTAAGGTCAGGGGAGTTGGCGGGCCAATTTAGAACAGAAATACCATGGTCCGTAAACCAGGCACGGGTAGATTTTGCGCTGTGTGCAGGCGCCAAGTCCTGTTGGAACTTGAAATCTCCATCTCCATAGAGCAGGTCAGCAGCAGGAAGCATGAAGTGCTCTAAAACTTGCTGGTAGACGGCTGCGTTGACCCTGGATCTCAGGAAACAGAGTGGACCGACACCAGCAGATGACATGGCACCCCAAACCATCACTGATGGTGGAAACTTTACACTAGACTTCAGGCAACGTGGATCCTGTGCCTCTCCTCCAGACTCTGGGACCTCGATTTCCAAAGGAAATGCAAAATTTGCATGGTTGGGTGATGGTTTGGGGTGCCATGTCATCTGCTGGTGTCGGTCCACTCTGTTTCCTGAGATCCAGGGTCAACGCAGCCGTCTACCAGCAAGTTTTAGAGCACTTCATGCTTCCTGCTGCTGACCTGCTCTATGGAGATGGAGATTTCAAGTTCCAACAGGACTTGGCGCCTGCACACAGCGCAAAATCTACCCGTGCCTGGTTTACGGACCATTGCATTTCTGTTCTAAATTGGCCCGCCAACTCCCCTGACCTTAGCCCCATAGAAAATCTGTGGGGTATTGTGAAAAGGAAGATGCAGAATGCCAGACCCAAAAACGCAGAAGAGTTGAAGGCCACTATCAGAGCAACCTGGGCTCTCATAACACCTGAGCAGTGCCAGAAACTCATCGACTCCATGCCACGCCGCATTAACGCAGTAATTGAGGCAAAAGGAGCTCCAACCAAGTATTGAGTATTGTACATGCTCATATTTTTCATTTTCATACTTTTCAGTTGGCCAACATTTCTAAAAATCCCTTTTTTGTATTAGCCTTAAGTAATATTCTAATTTTGTGACACACGGAATTTTGGATTTTCATTTGTTGCCACTTCAAATCATCAAAATTAAATGAAATAAACATTTGAATGCATCAGTCTGTGTGCAATGAATAAATATAATGTACAAGTTACACCTTTTGAATGCAATTACTGAAATAAATCAAGTTTTTCAAAATATTCTAATTTACTGGCTTTTACCTGTATATATATATATATATATATATACATATATATATATATATATAATACATATATATATATATGTATATATATATAAAATAAAATAAATATATATAGCTAGAATTCACTGAAAGTCAAGTATTTCATATATATATATATATATATATATATATATATATATATATATATATATATATATATGAAATACTTGAGTATTTCTTATATATATATATATATGAAATACTTGAGTATTTCTTATATATATATATATATATATATATATATATATATATATATATATATATGAAATACTTGAGTATTTCTTATATATATATATATATTAAATACTTGAGTATTTCTTATATATATATATATATATATATATATATATATATATATATATATATATATATATATATATATATATATATGAAATACTTGACTTAGTGAATTCTAGCTGTAAATATACTCCTCCCCTCTTAACCACGCCCCCAACCACGCCCCCTCACTCAACCACGCCCCCACCCCGACCACGCCCCCCCTCCCCACCCCCCACCTCCCGAAATCGGGGGTCTCAAGGTTGGCAAGTATGGTCTATTCTGATTCTTCATTGTTTTTTTCCCCCTCGTCTTTACTTTTGAAGATTCACAACCTATCAGAGATCATATTGTGTATCTGGAAATTCAATTTTGGATCACATGGTATATCACAGCCATTGACCGTTTCAGCAGCTGTTATCTGGAAAGCGGTAGAGCAGCAGACTACAGCAATCATATACCAAATCGTGTTTTGCAGCCCTTCCTTCCCCGAGAGCTCTTATTTTATTGCTGGAGTTGTTGAAATATCAAGGACCAACACTGATGAGTGTTCAAGACATTTTCTACTGTATGTTGTCCGGTAAATCCAAAATGATGTCCAACATGACAGTTTTTAGTTAAAGTTTACTGCAAAACCAAAGCAGACTTTGTTGGCTTCTAATGTAAATTCGGTTATCCAGAAACCGGCGGGCTGACGGTTCAAACCCAGCTTCCTCCATCCAGGTCACTGCTGTTGTGTCTTTGTGCAAGACACTTTGCCCACCTTCACACCAGTGCAGCCGACATGTGTATGAATGTGACGCAGCCAGGTTTCCATCCGTCTAGCCCAGGGTAGCTGTCACTACAAGATGTAGCTTCGACTGTGGGGTCAATGAATAAAAGGTTCTTAAGGCAGTGGCATTGTATATAGGGGGGGGGGGGGGAGTTATGGGCCCGTCTGAGTTATTATTTTTTTTCTATTGCAGGAAGTTTACCTCGGAACTGCATTTGTAACTAACTGCAAGTTCCTTGCCATTTCCGAAGGGAAAATTTGGCCCTCCTCAACAGGAGTGTAGCCCCACATTCTGGGACCCCCGCACACAAGACTCCTACAGGGCCACACACACACACACACACACACACACACACACACACACACACACACACACACACACACACATACACACACACACACACACACACACACACTATCATTCGGAATGGGGACCAAAGTTTTTGATCATCACTTGTGGGGACCACCCTTTCTACAGGTTGTGGAGGCATAAAAGAAATGAGGTAAAATAGCCACTGCCCAGTTAGCTCATACACGTCTTTAAATCTCTGGATTGATGAAGTAATGTGCCGATCATTCTTACTGGGGACCCTGGGGAAAAAGAGTTAATATGGTTCATGGGGACCACATTTAAATAATTTTGCATAATTCACACACATTTGTACGCGACTACTGAGGACCATATAAAAAAAAAAAGTTCAAATTAAATATGACATGATCCTCACAATACAGCACTACAGCTGTCCTCTTATAGGAAGTTTCATCACTTAAATGTTAAAGCAAATCCTGCATCTTCTGTGACATTACTGAAAACTGCTATTTAGCAGTAATGAAGTTGTCTGCAACTCCAACTACCATATATAGAAGGATGGAAAATTCTGAATGTGAATCATATGTTTTATAATCATGCTGTATGAAAATGTCATCCTAAGAAACACTAAACCAGATTTTGTTTTTGGAAAAATATATTAGTTTTAACTAAGGATGGAGACCATACAGAATCACAGTACTAATAATGGTTAAACCTTTTTAAATGATTAACATCATTTAAAAAGGTTTCCCTTTAGGGGACATGTTTTTTTGTCCCCATACCGTCAGAGGTCCCCTAAAGGTGACTGTGTAAACAGAACGATGTCCCCATTAAGTAAGCATTTCCAGAACACACACACACACACACACACACACACACACACACACACACACACACACACACACGTCATAACTAATTTTTGCATGAATTTGGATGAAACCAGCTTTTTAAAAAAACACATATTAATCACCTTAATTAGGTGATTGACTTTAAAAGATGATATTAACATACAGTAGCTTAAACATATCTAGATAAAGCCGAAATATTACATTCAAAGTGGCCAGAATATTAATTTAATATTAATAACCTGTCATTATTCACTTAAACATGATTAAAATATGTCTAACTTTCCTTTACTTCTGAGTGAAAAGTAGAGATTAGCTGATTAACGTCTAATTATCTCCTGTGGGTATTACGAATCATAATAATACAGCATTACTATTATTGCTATTAGTGCATCTCCAAAGGGTTAAGCATTTCCCTGTCTTTTTAACTTAGCCTATTTCTAACTTTAATCAAGGGTACTTGAACGCACCACAGTTATGGGCAATGCGATGCAAAAGTGCAACCTGTACATAATGTTTTCCTTTTTACCATGAATTGTGCATACCTCAGCTTTGGAGTGCCGCAGCACACATTTGTTTTCCTGTAAACAAGCTGTCTCTCGGATGATTGTTATTCTTTAAATTGCGACCTAATTTTCAGGTTACGAGCATCCCCACCGCTAGTTGGCGTGGTGATTGTCACAGTGAGCCCTGCAAGATCTGATTAAAACATCCGATGTGTCACTCGCAAACACGGGCAGTTAAACGGCCAAAACTATTTTTTTTCTAACCACGGGTCCAAAGAAAGTGAGCGTGAAGGACAGCGCTGAGAGGAAGTGGATGATATTCATTGAATTATAGAAAGAAATAATCAAAAACATGACCGAGGTGTGCGCTTAGCCGACTTGGCGACTGCTACGAACTGCACTATTCTGAAGCAGAATGAGTCGATGACGCCAGCTAACGGCTCTAAACGGCGGACATTTATCCATGAATAAATGAAGAAGCTGCTGATGGTGTGTTTGACGGATAGGATACCATAGAAGTACGCTCTCCAAGGTAAATGTTTTAATTATGGTTACATTACTTCACAAAACTACTGTTTGTTTTTTTACATACATTATTCGCTACCTCGAAGTTTGTTTTTCTTATTTGAAAACATGTTAGATGTTATAAATATGCTGTTTTTGGGGCGCCAGGCGCAGATTAATTGAATTTCAATTAATTTCATTGAAGAACATTGATTTGAGAGTATTTTGATAACAAATTAAACTTACCGAGGTACCTCTGTACTGTCGGTGTGTATGTGAATGGTTTTATATCTATAAGTGCAGTGTGAACATGTATTTATTTATTTATCATACAAATTAAAAACACATCTGTCACAGAAACAGCTAATTATCTTCACAACCATGGGAAAGACCAAAGAGCTGTCAAAAGGATCTCGGGTGCAAGCTTGTGGACCTGCACAAGACTGGAATGTGCAACATTGCCCCTGTTGTTGTGATTGAATTGTTGTTTTACTTCATCTATGTTTTGTACAGCGCTTTGTGATTTTATCTGTAAAAAACGCTTTATAAATAAAATGTAGTTACGTACTTACTTACAAAAAACTTGATGAGAAAGAAACCACTGTTGGCGCCATTGTTAAAAAATGGAGGAAATACGAGATAACAGCTCATTGAAAAGATGATTCTGAGGAAGGTAAAGGATGTGACCAGAATGACTTAGAAGGGAGGATCTGAGTAATGATCTCTAGGGAGTTGGGAGCTGTCTCTGAAATGCAGATTCTTTCTAAATTATGTGCACGGGTGCTTCTACTACAACTATCGTTTCTTCTTCTTTTGAAACTGCAGCCTCTCATTTCAAGGAACTTGACTGCATATCAATGAGTTGCATCAGCTGAGGGTCAATTACAAAAGTAAAATCTGAAGCCTTGTTTAAAAAAAAAAAAAGAGTGTCCCGATACACTTTTTTCACTTATGGTAACGATATTGGAGCCTTGATTGTTGGCCAATACGATATCAGCATGACTCATTGTACACACTTTTATTTTTTTGTACACTAACACATTACCCTTTTATGACAGACTTATTCTGTCTTTAAATTTGAAATGGAGTTGTAGTTTAATGGGCTCATGACCCAGTAAGTTGAATAATGCAAACACGTTTGTTACTGGACACTTTCCAATACACTTCCGCCTTGCTGACTTAATATATAAATATATAAGTAAAATGCAGCTATAATTATTTGATACTTGTTTATTGACAAATGTCATGTTTTAGACTGCAATATTCTTCAATTAAGGACACTTATTACCTATGTCTAGCTTGTGTGCTGCAACAAAAAGACCAACTTTGTGTGCTTATTTGAGGATGTCCAGCTTTAGAAATACAGACCATAAGAAAATAAGCTATGCACAGGTGAACAAATTATTTGATAACAGTAGAAAGGAAAGTCAAACACAAATACAAATAGACGGAGTATATTGAAAGAGTAAAAGAAAACACATTTGTGAGAGTATTAATAGATGATAAAATGAACTGGAAATCTCATGTAAAAAAATATACAACATAAAGTAGCAAAAAACACGTCAATAATGAATAAAGCAAAACATGTTCTAGACCAAAAATCACTTAATATTCTCTACTGCTCGCTAGTGTTACCATATCTGAGTTATTGTGTAGAAATATGGGGAAACAACTACAAATGTGCGCTTCATTCATTAACGGTGTTACAAAAAAGATCAATTAGAATAATACATAATGTTGGATATAGAGAACATACAAACCCTTTATTTATTGAATCACAAATATTGAAATTCAACGATTTGGTGCATTTGCAAACAGCTAATATAATGCACAAAGCAAACTCTAACCTGCTACTCAAGAATGTACAAAAATTCTTCTCAACAAAAGAGGAGAAATATAACCTTAGAGGAAAATGTAATTTAAAACATTTGTATGCTCGTACAACACTTAAAACCTTTAGCATATCAGTATGTGGAATTCATATATGGAATGGATTAAGCAAATAAATCAAACACAGCACCAATATGATTCAGTTTAAAAGACTGTTCAAACTACAAGTGCTCACAAAGTACACAGAACAATAATTATGATGAACATCTTTAACCCTTTTTTTTAGATAAAGATTATTTATGTATTTGTATTTGTTTACTTACGATGGTATATTATTTATTTATTATTTATTCACTGTTCTGTTACACAGAACAATGAAATGGGATAAAATTGCTACGGTATGAAAAAGGGTAGGATTAAATAAGCTCAGCTTCTTCCTACTTCTTTTCAGACGTGCTGTAATCAAACAACTGGAAATATCTGATGCATTACATTGTATCGTATGCATGTTCGAAATAAACTGAAACTGAACTGAACTGAACAAGTCCTTGATTTTAGATGCAAGCCTATCTGATACTTGTTTTTTTTGCTACTCTTGATCCGATATTCCATATCAATATTGGATTTGGACACCCCTATATGTATATTATTTATATACACAGGGTATATATATATATATATATATATATATATATATATATATATATATATATATATATATATATATATATATACAGATATATATATATATATATATATATATATATATATATATATATATATATATATATATATATATATATATATATATACAGTATATATATATATATATATATATATATATATATATATATATATATATATATATATATATATATATATATATATATACAGTATATATATATATATATATATATATATATATATATATATATATATATATATATATATATATATATATATATATATATATATATATATATATATACAGTATATATATATATATATATATATATATATATATATATATATTATATATATATATATATATATATATATATATATATATATATATATATATATATGTATATATATATATATATATGGGACGGCGTGGCGAAGTTGGTAGAGTGGCCGTGCCAGCAATCGGAGGGTTGCTGGTTACTGGGGTTCAATCCCCACCTTCTACCATCCTAGTCACGTCCGTTGTGTCTTTGGGCAAGACACTTCACCCCTTGCTCCTGATGGCTGCTGGTTAGCGCCTTGCATGGCAGCTCCCGCCATCAGTGTGTGAATGTGTGTGTGAATGGGTGAATGTGGAAATACTGTCAAAGCGCTTTGAGTACCTTGAAGGTAGAAAAGCGCTATACAAGTATTACCCATTTATCATTTATTATCATATATATTAGAATTATTGTGTTACCATAAATTAATGATGGTTAATCAAAGTGTATGTTTTGACCAGCGCAGGAAGGCAGAGCGCGCTGCAATGATGATCACGTCACACACCAGTGATAGTTAGAGCGATGTGCTCTGCGCCCACTTTTGCTTCAAAACAAACCTCAATGGAACTTTAGATAAAACTGAGGTAATTAGTTAGTATTGCAGTATTGCAAACTTTCTTATGATCGGCACACATCAAGTTTAAAATAGCATCTTAAAGCGAAACATGAACGTGAGATGGCACCCCGAGCATGAATGCTACTTAAATTGGGTTGCCAAACCTCCCTTGAAACACGGAATCTTCCCGTATTTACAAACAAAAGTAGGCGTTCCATATTGAGTTGTCAAGGGAGGAATTATGTCGAGTATTTTTATTAAGTAAGTGGCCAACAGAGCTCATTATTTTTGTTTTCATGTGCCCTGTAAAAGAAAAAGGTTATTTGTGACGTCAGACGCCAGTTTAGACATAGCAGTTTCGCCGCAGTCACCAGAACTATTAGTGGCCTGTCATTTATTCCACTTTAATGAGCTATGAGTGTGTGTGATGCTTTTATTTATTGGTAAATTACACAATATAGCATAAAGACAATAATCTCACTGAGAGGAGATCTCCTTCATAAACAAAGCACAATTGAAATGTTGCCAGTCATATTAGTGAAACAAATATCTCACCTCTCTTTTTGTCACAGTAGTTTTCATAGCGATGAACGTTGGAGACCTGCTCTATCATAAAGCTGCACACTGAATGTATTCTGTTTAAAATTAAGCAAGACATAACCCTGTTAGAGATATGTTTATTTGTTGTTAAGTTAAGCAGGAAATATTTATCCATCCATCCATCCATTTTCTACCGCTTATTCCCTTTGGGGTCGCGGGGGGCGCTGGAGCCTATCTCAGCTACAATCGGGCGGAAGGCGGGGTACACCCTGGACAAGTCGCCACCTCATCGCAGGGCCAACACAGATAGACAGACAACATTCACACTCACATCCACACACTAGGGCCAATTTAGTGTTGCCAATCAACTTATCCCCAGGTGCATGTCTTTGGAGGTGGGAGGAAGCCGGAGTACCCGGAGGGAACCCACGCATTCACGGGGAGAACATGCAAACTCCACACAGAAAGATCCCGAGCCCGGGATTGAACCCAAGACTACTCAGGACCTTCGTATTGTGAGGCAGATGCACTAACCCCTCTGCCACCGTGAAGCCCGGAAATATTTATATTTAAGACAAAAAAACAAAAATGTTTACTTAATTCTTAGACAACCCGAGGCAAGCTCATATGTAAGCTCAATGTTGGAAGCCTGGTGCATGACAACAAGGCACAAGAAGAGAACAATATGGAAGTGCTGCACAGCTTTGACCCAGAGAATGGTGACATGGAAGAACAATGGAAGATCTTTAAGGAGTGTGTCTACACTGCTGCTGCTCATACTATCGGTTTCGTCAAAAGGAAGCATAGGGACTGGTTGGACGATAATGACCCAGAGATCAACATCCTCATCAACAGGCTCCATGAAGCCCACAAACAACATATTGATGATAAGGCTTGCAGCCAGAAGAAACAGTGATACCAACAAGCCAAGCAAAAGCTGCAGCGTAAGACTCGGCAGATGGAAAACAACTGGTGGGATAAAATTGCAGAAGATCTTCAGCTTGCTGCTGACACCACGGACTTTGGGTCTTTCCATGCAGGTCTGCGTGCTGTTTATGGGCCCAAAACTACTGGTTCAGCTCCAGTCCGTTCCTCTTACAAGGCAGTCCTGCTCACTGACAAAAGTGACATCCTAGCCCGCTGGGCAGAGCACTTCAAGGAGCTCTTAAACAGAGATTCCTCAATTTCTGAAGAGACAATTGCCACGATCCCCCAGCTGCCAGTGAAAGCTGAGCTGGCTGCCCTTCCCCCCCACCAGTGCAGAGACAGTGAAAGCACTTCAACAGACCACTTCTGGAAAGGCACCAGGATGCGATGGGCTGCCCACAGACATCTACAAAAATGGAGGCATGGCACTAGTAGAGAAGCTAACGTCCCTGTACCAGGTCATCTAGAGGAAGGGTGAAGTCCCTCAAGACTTCAAGGATGCATACATAGAACATGTCTACAAGAGGAAAGGGGACAGGGCATCCTGCGATAATCATCACGGTATAGCCCTGTTGAGCATCGCAGGAAAGATCCTGGCAAGAATCATCCTCAACAGACTTATCAATCATGTTGCTGAGAATGTTGTTCCTGAATCCCAATGTGGTTTCCGTGCAGGCAGAGGTACCTGTGACATGATCTTTGCCATCCGACAACTGCAAGAAAAGTGCAGAGAGCAGAACAAGGATCTCTTTATGGTGTTTGTTGACCTCACCAAGGCCTTTGACACAGTCAATCATGAGGGCCTATGGCAGATCCTTGGCAAATTTGGCTGCCCAGAGAAGCTGATATCACTCATCGCGTCCTTCCATGACGGGATGCAAGCCAGGGTCCAAGACAATGGTGATGCATCTGAGCCATTCCCTGTTAGGAATGGAGTGAAGCAAGGATGTATTCTGGCGCCAACCCTCTTCTCCATCTTGTTGTTTGCAATGCTGCTGGATGCTTTCACAGACTGTGATATAGGTGTTTACATCCAGTTTCGCTTCAGTGGCAAGCTTTTCAACTTGCGGAGACTCCAGGCAAGGACCAAAGTGTTTGAGGCTCGACTGTGGGAATTCCTCTTTGCTGACGACTGTGCTTTGACAGCTACAACTTCAGATGACATCCAGCACATTGTGAACCGCTTTTCAGTATCCTGTAGACACTTTGGTCTGACTATAAGCCTGGGGAAGACAGTGGCCATGTTCCAAACGCCCCCAACACCTCAGAACCCTGCTGTACTCCCTCCACCACCAGTGACCATTGACAGTACGGACCTCAAGACCGTAGAGAAGTTCTGCTACCTTGGAAGCACCATCTCCAGCAATGGATCCCTGGACAACGAGATCTCACTGCGCATCTCCAAAGCCAGTTCATCATTTGGAGGACTGACAAAGAGGCTGTGGCAGAACGACAGCATAAAGCTGTGCACAAAAGCTGCTGTCTACAGAGCAGTAGTGGTGAGTGCACTGCTCTACGGCTGTGAAACCTGGACAACCTACCATCGTCACATCCATCAGCTGGAACGGTTCCACCAGAGGTGTCTGCGCTCAATATGCAACATCAAGTGGCAAGACAAAGTGTCTAACCTCTAGGTCCTGCAGAAGTGTGGTCTACACAACGTTCAAAGCCTGGTCATCAAAGCCCAGCTCCGGTGGAAAGGTCATGTTGTCCATATGCCGGATACCAAAGATGCTGCTCTACGGTCAGCTGAAGGAGGGACAGCTTGGCCTGGGAAACCCCTTCTCCACTTCAAGGACACTCTGAAGGCCAATCTCAGGGCCTGCAATATCGATGTAGCAAACTGGGAGGATACAGCTGCCGACAGGGAAAACTGGAAGCACCAGGTCACCCGAGACACTCAGAGCTTCGAACGGACAAGGGCGGACTCCATCCAAGACAAGAGAAACCGCAGGAAACGTGGACCTCTCACCTACACACTGGACAAAATTCCCTGCACTATTTGTGGAAGACTGTGTGTCCCAGGGATAGGGCTACGCTCCCACATGAGGACTCACGCTAAAAGAAAATAGCTGTTCAAAGTCAATCAAAGTTTATTTACAGGTATATAGCTCTAAATCACGAGTGTCTCAAAAGGCTGCACAAGCCACAACAACATCCTTGGCTCAGATCCCACATCAGGGCAAGAAAAAACTCAACGCAATGGGATACAATGAGAAACATTGGAGGGAGAAGTGGGACCCCCCCCCCCTTGGGCGACCGGTGCAATGGACGTCGAGTGGATCTAGCATAATAGTGTGAGAGTCCAGTCCATAGTGGGGCCAGCAGGAGATCATCTTGAGTGGAGACAGGTCAGCAGCGCAGAGACGTCCCCAACTGATGCACAGATTAGTGGTCTACCCTGGGACCTGTGGTCACCGAATCTGTGCCCCCCCTCTCCACGAAGGAGAGGGGGGCAGAGTAGAAAAGAGACGGCAGACCAACTGGTCTATAAGGGGGGTCTATTTAAAGGCTAGAGTATACAAATTAGTTTTAAGATGGGACTTAAAATGCTTCTTCGGATCGACGGGAGACTCCATCATCATCATCATCATACACATACAATATATATATATATATATATATATATATATATATATATATATATATATATATATATATATACAGGACAAGAGCAAGATTATGTAATGTAGATATGGATATGGATATGTTTGAAATATTAAAGAACAGCAAAAATAATGGTGCTAAAAACAGCTCAATAAAACAAACCCACTTCCTGTAAATGAAACTTTAATGGTCGAGAATGAAACAGCTGCCTGTTTGGGAATCTGTATTAAACTTTCATGGCTGCTTGGTCTGAGCAGGTTATTACTCTCACAGCATGTGAACGAATACAGCATTGCACGCCTGTATGGATGCACTCAAGTGCGGACGGCACGGAGGGCAAGGAATTTGTTTGAGCCTGTTTGCATGTGTGTGTGTGTGTGTGTGTGTGTGTGTGTGTGTGTGTGTGTGTGTGTGTGTGTGTGTGTGTGTGTGTGTGTGTGAGCACATGCGTGTGCATACTCATGCGCTGCTATGAATATTTGATGTGCTGTTCAGTATTCATAAGTCTGAAAGACAAGAAGAAAAGAGGTGGGAGGAGACAAGGTGTCATAACAGTTAAAGTAAAATAGGATGATGGGAAGTTTCACACAAAGCATATGGCGACTATGATCATAAAAGTAATGTACTGGGGGCCCCAAGCGCAGGGGGGGCGAGGGACATGGGCTTTTGTAAAGTTTGAAGATTTTTTCTGCCACAATTGAGCTAATGGGGGTCATGACGTCATAAAGCCCAATAAATAAACATCCAAAAAGCTGCAACAATGCTCCTTTTACATCTAGTGACCATAAAGGTGAACTGCACTTTTTGGAAGGAATTTTGCCTATCATTCACAATCATTATGTAAGAACACTTTTTTCATGCATTCTAAATCCCTATGGTAGCCGCTTTATTCTGCTTATAAAGCCCCTAAAAAACAATATCCAAACACCTCCATTAATGTTTTATATATATGATGGAAGTTTATATGTAATGTAGTAACGGGCACAATTACAATAACATGTAATATTTATATAATTTGCTCATTCTAAACAATTTCAAAAACGCATCACAACGTTCACTTTTTTTCGTCATCACTGATTATTACTCACTGCAGACTTCATGAGAGCCAACAAACATAATAAAACATCACTTACTGTACACGGTCTGCTGTTTAGATAACTCATAATCCTCACAAAGGAAAGGCAGGTGGAACCAAACGTTATTTCATGTGGTTCTCGCCATTACTGGGTCTACATTGGAATGCCAAAGTTGACCAACTCGTCGGACTATGTCTTTGATCATGAATTGATTAACGTGGACCCCGACTTAAACAAGTTGAAAAACTTATTCGGGTGTTACCATTTAGTGGTCAATTGTACGGAATATGTACTGTACTGTGCAATCTACTAATAAAAGTTTCAATCAATCAATCAGTCAATCAATCAATCAATCAATCAATCAATCAATCAATCAAGTATTTCTACTCTAGAGTGAGAGGAATGATTTATTATCTACAATAAACTTCCACAAGGAAGGAAGCGAGGAAGCAGTTTACAACTCGATGATG
Organism: Nerophis lumbriciformis; assembly: GCF_033978685.3. Taxonomy (NCBI): domain Eukaryota; kingdom Metazoa; phylum Chordata; class Actinopteri; order Syngnathiformes; family Syngnathidae; genus Nerophis; species Nerophis lumbriciformis. Next base: position 17,738,071 of record NC_084555.2, on the reverse strand, counting down.
TCAATATTGACACACCAGCCACTTTAAATAATTTGTCTGCGTTAGCAATATCACAAATACTTGGTTAATATTCAAGTGACAAAAAGTAAATTGAGTATTATTAGCGCTTTGTGGATGTTTTTATTCATTGGGTTTCATGGGTGGAATAGAGCAGTGGTTCTCAAATGGGGGTACGCGTACCCCTGGGGGTACTTGAAGGTATGCTAAGGGGTACCTGAGATTTTTTGTAAATATTCTAAAAATAGCAACAATTCAAAAATCCTTTATAAATATAGATAAAAACCTATCTTTTTTTCCAAATAGTTCAAGAAAGACCACTACAAATGAGCAATATTTTGCACTGTTGTGCGTCTGCCTCACAATACGAAGGTCCTGAGTAGTCTTGGGTTCAATCCCGGGCTCGGGATCTTTCTGTGTGGAGTTTGCATGTTCTCCCAGTGACTGCGTGGGTTCCCTCCGGGTACTCCGGCTTCCTCCCACCTCCAAAGACATGCACCTGGGGATAAGTTGATTGGCAACACTAAATTGGCCCTAGTGTGTGAATGTGAGTGTGAATGTTGTCTGTCTATCTGTGTTGGCCCTGCGATGAGGTGGCGACTTGTCCAGGGTGTACCCCGCCTTCCGCCCGATTGTAGCTGAGATAGGCTCCAGCGCCCCCCGCGACCCCAAAAGGGAATAAGCGGTAGAAAATGGATGGATGGATACAATTTAATAAATCAGAAACTGATGACATAGTGCTGTATTTTACTTCTTTATCTCTTTTTTTCCAACCAAAAATGCTTTGGTCTGATTAGGGGGTACTTGAATTCAAAACATTTTCACAGGGGGTACATCACTGAAAAAAGGTTGAGAACCACTGGAATAGAGGACCTCACATTGGCCTTTATTTACGTTCCCAAAATAACATGTCTTTCATAATGGTTGTAAACGATAGGCAAAATTCCAATAAAAGTGAAGTTCCCCTTTAATACTAACCAAGTATTAGCAATATTGGTATTGTATGCTCTAACGTTAAGGACCTACTTTTAGCAGGGCTTTGATCCCAGAGAGGTAACTGGCTTGTGCTGCCATACTGACATCATCAGCCAGTGAGCTGCTGCATCGCCTTTGAGCTGGTAAAAGTTAATTCTAGATTTCTATCATGCCTCTCCCCTGGATAGTAGAAGGCTGTGGCCATAAACCGAGAAGTTGGTCAACTTAGATCAGGAGATGGTGAGAACGATTGTCATTTTTTAACAGTCTGCAAAGACTCTGAGCGATTCTTCATCCAAACGGGAAAATGTTAACATCCTATCAGTCGGCATCCCAGTGAGAGCAGATGTTGTACAGTAAGTGATTGTTGTCTCTCATGAAGTCTGCCGTACGTTGTAGTGAGTGTTGTAGTTAAAAGGAAAAAAGCAAACGTGATACGTTCATAAAATTATTGCACCACCATATGGTGGGAAAGTTATGGTAAATGATAAATACTTATATAGTGCTTTTCTACCTTCAAGGTACTCAAAGCCCTTTTGAGACTATTTCCACATTCACCCACTGATGGCAGGAACTGCCATGCAAGGCCCTAAACACGACAGGAACAAGGGTGATGTGGCTTGCCCAAGGACACAACAGACATGACGAGGTTGGTAGAAGGTGGGGATTGAACCAGAAACCCTCAGGTTGCTGGCATGGCCACTCTCCCAACCGCGCCACGCCGTCCCAATCCCAGTTCTTACCAAATGGTAGGAACTTTCTCTTGGGAAATTAATAATATAATATAATTATAAAATTAATTATGTGTCATTATGACTTGTATTATTTACTACTGATGTTCCTATGTTTATCAGCTAATCGAGAGGTCTTCAACAGGGGCATGTGGCCCCCAAGGGGTCCGCAGAGGTACTGCAGGGAGGCTGTGGAATTTTTGATTGGTTATTTTAAATCTATTTTTTTCCATTTACCCCCTGCAGTTTTTCCACAAATGTAAATGTCTTTAAATACACATGAACGTAGAGCTAACGAGCTGTCATGCCATGACATGTGAATAAATAATAACCTATAATTATAATCACGCACGCATATAGGATGACCAATTAGTGCTCCAGTTGTCAGCTAACGATTAGTACTTTAGTTGTAAGAGAGTGATTGGCAAGCTAGTTGTCAGCTAGCGATTGGCATCTAAGTGGCCAGCTAGTGATTAGCGCACTATTTTTCCTGTAGCGATTAGCGTTCTAGTTGCGAGAAAGCGATCAGCATGCTTGATGTCTGCAAGCGATTAGGGTTCTAGTTGCCAACTAACAATTAGCGGTCTAGTTGTCAGCTAGCGATTGGTGCCTTAGTTGCCAGCAAGCGGTTAGCACACTTACTGTCAGGAAGTGATTAGCGCTCTAGTTGCCAGCTAGCAATTAGCACATTAGAGGTCAGCTAAAGATTGACACTAGCTTTTAGTGACACATTTACTATTTTATTTTTATGTTAGTTTAATTTAATATTGTTAATACAGTACAATAACAAGGTACTTTTAGAACCAGTTGAATATAAAATAGAATAATTTTATACAAGATATGCAAGTAGGAGGATCTTGGCTTGGAAAACATTGAAGACTCTTTACACTTGACAAAACTTGATAGATTAATAAACATATTTAGGTGAATAATGACAGGTTATATGAATATTTAAATTCATATTCTGACCAATTGTATGTTTGAACAAAAAAACCAACTTAATTAAAAAAAATAAATAAAAAAATAAAAAATAAAAATAATATATATATATATATATATATATATATATATATATATATATATATATATATATATATATATATATATATATATATATATATATATATACATCCATTTTCTATCGCTTATTCCCTTCGGGGTCGCCGGGGCGCTGGAGCCTATCTCAGCTACAATCGGGCGGAATATATATATATATATATATATATATATATATATATATATATATATATATATATATATATATATATATATATATATATATCTATCGATCCCATCCATTTTCTTCCGCTTATTCCCTTCGGGGTCGCGGGGGGCGCTGGAGCCTATCTCAGCTACAATCGGGCGGAAGGCGGGTACACCCTGGACAAGTCGCCACCTCATCACAGGGCCAACATAGATAGACAGACAACATTCACACTCACATTCACACACTAGGGCCAATTTAGTGTTGCCAATCAACCTATCCCCAGGTGCATGTCTTTGGAGGTGGGAGGAAGCCGAAGTACCCGGAGGGAACCCACTCAGTCACGGGGAGAAGATGCAAACTCCACACAGAAAGAACCCGAGCCGGGGATCAAACCCAGGACCTTCGTATTGTGAGGCAGACTCACTAACCCCTCTGTCACCGTGCTATGTATATGTGTGTATATATATATATATATATATATATATATATATATATATATATATAAATATATATATATACATATATATCTATCTATATATATATATATATAGATAGATGTATATGTATATATAAATATATATTATATATATATATATATATATATATATATATATATATATATATATATATATATATATATATATATATATATTTAGATGTCTTAACTCGATGTGTTCTACATAAATTAATACCATCTCTCAAAAGTCTAAAATCTAATTACAGTTTTTCCATGTGTTTTGAACAAGCTGTTTTTTAACTAAATTATAATAATCAGTTTATGAATAGTTAATCATTCGTTTTTTTAGTGCATGTAAACATACCAAGTATTCAAGCAGAGAACATTGGGGGTTTAGGGTGGAATGGGGAGCCCTTCAGGGGTCTTGTGTTTGGGGATACAGAATTTGGTGCCACGCCTCTGACTGTGGAAAATCATTTATTTTGCAATTGGTACATAAAATGATGCCAATATAGCTCATGTTCAGATGCAAGACTCAAGGTAGGCAACAATTGTAAGGTGTTGTGTGTGCTGAGATGATTGTGTTGAATAAATGATAACTCACCAGACAATCTTCTTGATTAAACACGGAGCCTCATCACACAGGTGGTGGTCATGTTTGCCTTTGGGGGTCAACTTTAAATAGGATTAAAGTGAGCTGCTCATTTATTTCTAAATGTGTTTGGGTGTTCTTGGCTTTTCAACTACCCTGTTAAACTGATTACGGTGTGTCGTAAACTGTTATGTACACCTGAAAAGCAGAGATTTATTTAAATTCACCCTCAGCCCTTGAGTCGACTTACTTCAAAACTACATTAAGCCTTCTAAGCGATGAAAAATGGTCACACTTAAAAAATTATTATTTTTAAACTTTCAACGCTTTAAATTCTTCAACAGCTCCAGATCTATCCATGTATATAAAGTTATTAAATATTTGTAAACTTTTCTTATTTCTTATTTAGGGTTGTATGGTATATCGGTATAAATATGGTATCGCGATACTAATGAATCATATTCGGTACAATACCGCCTCTAAAAAGTACCGGTACCCCCTCCCCCTGTCGTCGTCACGTCGTATCATTGCTGGTTTTAAGTGCAGAGGAGCATGTTCGGCATCACACAATCACAGAGTACTTAAAAGCAGACACAGTGTGTAGACAGAAATGGGAGAACGGACGCATTTTGGCTTAAAAACTAAAGATAAAGGTGAAGTTATAACACTGAAAGGTGCTTTAAGACATGGCTAGCCAGTTTGCAGTGTTTTAGCTACTTCTAAATCACTAATCCTCGCCTCCATGGCGACAAATAAAGTACGTTTCTTACAAGTATCATCCATGCAGGACGAGGAATAGCTAAACAGGCTTCACTACACAACATAGCTCACCGGCGCCACAATGTAAACAAACGCCATTGGTGTATCTACACCTAACATCCACTGTAATGATACCAACTACAGGAGTGTATAATAACAAACATATGTTTAATGTACCGTAAGATTTTTTATTAAAATAAAGCCAATAATGCACTTTTTTGTGGTCTCCTTTGTTTAGAAAAGTACCAAAAAGTTTCGAAATACATTTTGGTACCGGTACCAAAATATTGGTATTGGGACAACACTAGTCTTATGCTCTTTTTGTAAGAAAAAAAACAACAACACCATTTTTATTATGAGAAAAACACAAAATATGCAATATTGTTAAAAACCCCCAAAAACCTTAGATGAGGTATTTGCAACCTGTAATAGGTCAATCATTCATAACACTGCTGATATTGATGCATTATTATTTTTGGAACTATGACAGTTTTTTCCTAAAACTCACACTATTAGAATAAGAAAGTGTTCACAAAGTACACAGAAGAGGAATTATGATAAACTTCTTGAACTTCTTGAAATAATAATCTGATTAATCTCCTAGGTGAACCACCAACTACTTAACTATTTATTTATGAAAACTTTAATCATTGTCTGTATGTTTAATATTTATTATGTATTCTGTGTATTGTTTTACTTAATTATGGTATATTAAATTTTTTCACTTATTTATTTATTCACTGCTCTATTACAAACAAAGAACAAAAAAATGGGATAAAATTGCTATGATATGAAAAGGGGTAGGATTAAATAAAGTCTGCTTCTTCCTACTGATGTATTACAATGTAATTGTATGCATGTTCGAAATAAACTTAAACTAACAAACTAACCACCCAACAAACCAACTTACTAACCAACTAACTAACCAACTAACTAACCAACCAACTAACCAACTAACTAACTATCCCTCCCGAGCCGAAAAATGGTCAAAGTCATAAAAGTGATATAAGTAAGTCATGCATAATTTAGTTTTTTAAACTTTCAACGCTTTGAATCGTTCAGCAGCTTTAGACTCATCCATAATTATTAAGTTTTTATTATTTTTGTTAATGTTTTACGACATTCTTGCCCTTCTTTGGGACACAAGATGCCACTGTTGAGTTGCTGTGTAGTTAAAGTTAAAGTAAAGTTAAAGTACCAATGATTGTCACACACACACTAGGTGTGGTGAAATTTGTCCTCTGCATTTGACCCATCCCCTTTTTCACCCCCTGGGAGGTGAGGGGAGCAGTGAGCAGCAACGGTGGCCGCGCCTGGGAAACATTTTTGGTGATTTAATCCCCAATTCCAACCCTTGAAGCTGAGTGCATGCATGACGGCGACAACAATGAGTTGGCTGAAATATCAGTAAATTTCTCCTACAAACTTCAAACATTCCCTTCAAACATGCATAATGAACTTTCTCCACTACGCGTCCAATGAATGAAGAGTAGGTCTAGATTCTGGACAGTGTGTGTGGAAAAGCATGCTTTTTTCACCTGCATAGTTGTCCCCTTTGATGCATAAGATAAAAGGGTTATGCAGGCTTTCAAAGTTTTAGTGAATTTTACCCCAACACACACAAAATATATATATTTTTGCACACTAAGGTGCACACTAAGAGAAACAAAATAATAGTATAGGTCATTTTGGTGAAACCGAATGTTTGTTTTGTAATGTTGAAGTCACAAGGGCGCTGTCATTATCTGATGGCGTAGTGGCGCAATTGCACACTTACACAATGACAATCTACACAAAATGTTTTCAAAACCGCATTTACACACCTCTCTCACTGCAAAAAGTCAGTGTTGAAAAACAATAAAAAACAATACAAAAATTAGGGGTATTTTATTTGAACTAAGCAAAATCATCTGCCAATAGAACAAGAAAATTTGGCTTGTCAAGACTTTCCAAAACAAGTAAAATTAGCTAACCTCAATGAACCCCAAAATACCTTAAAATAAGTGTATTCTCACTAATAACAACTGTACTACTATATGAGTACGTATTTTCTATTGTTTCATTGAAAATAAAACAGCAAAGTCTACTTGGCTGTCATCTGTTTTAATATGAGACACAATTGTGACAAAGTCATGATTTTTTTTTTATCCTTAAAATAATAAATTATTACTTTACAAAAGTAGTTTTATACTTGTGAGTTTTGATGACACAGCTTTGCAACAGTTGATATTCTAGTTTCAAGCATGTTTTCCTCAATATAGGTCATAAAATCTCAGCAACAAGCTGTAATATCTTACTGAGATAATTTAGGACCAAAACCCTTAAAACAAGTAAAACACTCCAACATAAAATCTGCTTAGTGAGAAGAATGATCTTATCAGACAGAAAATAAGCAAAAATCACCCTTATTTGAGACATTTAATCTTACTTAGATTTCAGTTTTTGCAGTGCTGTAGCAATAACAACCCACCAAGATAATTGTTTATTGCATTTAAAGGGGAACATTATCACAATTTCAGAAGGGTTAAAACCATTAAAAATCAGTTCCCAGTGGCTTATTTTATTTTTCGAAGTTTTTTTCAAAATTTTACCCATCACGCAATATCCCTAAAAAAAGCTTCAAAGTGCCTGATTTTAACCATCGTTATATACACCCGTCCATTTTCCTGTGACGTCACACAGTGATGCCAATACAAACAAACAGCAAGGTATAGCGACATTAGCTCGGATTCAGACTCGGATTTCAGCGGCTTAACACTGTCTGATAAGATAATTACTAACAACTATGAACTAGGTTTACAGCATATGAAATACATTTGGCAACAACATGCACTTTGAGAGTGCAGACAGCCCATTTCAGGCGCGCTAAGAACATATATTTTTCCACGATTTCAGCACTCAGGTTAACCATACCTAAATAGACACAAAATACTGTATTACACAAGACTACCCGAATGTACTCGAATGATTGAAAAAAATACATGTTTTTAAGCTAAATTATTGGTAAACACAGTTTATGTATAATAATTTACGTAAAACCGCGAGTAATGAATAAAGTTTTCATCAATTAATATATTCTGCAGACATACAATCCGCTCTCTTTTCCTGAAAGCTGATCTGTCCAGTTTTGGAGTTGATGTCAGCAGGCCAGGGAAGCTAGGGTCGATATTCTTCTCTTGATCATCTTCGGTGGCATAAGGGACGTTGTGAGCCAAGACATCCAGGGGGTTTAGCTCGCTCGTCTGCGGGAACAAACTGCTGCCATTGCTTGCCGTGCTACCGAGGTCCGTTGACCCTGAATAGCTCACACACTCCGGCAGATTCAATGGGGGTCTGGCGGCAGATTTCTTTGACTTTATCGTTGGAAATGCATCTGCTTTGAGTGTCGCAGGATATCCACACATTCTTGCCATCTCTGTCGTAGCATAGCTTTCGTCGGTAAAGTGTGCGGAACAAACGACTGACCATTTCGTCGGCTTTTCCACACCCTCGTATTTTGAACAAATTTTGTCCAATTTCGCATCTTTGGGCCACTGGTGCAACTTGAATCCGTCCCTGTTCGTGTTGTTACACCCTCCGACAACACACCGACGAAACTGAGAAAATGGCGGATTGCTTCCCGATGTGACGTCACATTGTGACGTCATCGCTCCAAGAGCGAATAATAGAAAGGTGTTTAATTCGCCAAAATTCACCCATTTAGAGTTCGAAAATCGGTTGAAAAAATATATGGTCTTTTTTCTGCAACATCAAGGTATATATTGACGCTTACATAGGTCTGGTGATAATGTTCCCCTTTAAGTTTAAGAAGTGTAACGACACCCAAAACCATGTTTCCTTGTATTTCCAAGGACATGTTTAGATACATTCAGTATTCATGGTAAACGCAGTGTAACATATCAGGTATTCAGTATATTACAACATATGTGTTACAATGGGCCCTGCGATGAGGTGGCGACTTGTCCAGGGTGTACCCAGCCTACCGCCCGAATGCAGCTGAGATAGGCTCCAGCACCACCCGGGACCCCAATAAGGGACAAGCGGTAGAAAATTGATGGATGGATGGATGTGTTACAATGGGAGTTAAAGGGCGACCAAAAAACGAAATCTCCTATTTGCAACTAATGTTGCAAAAAATGCCATGACTCTGTTTAAAAAAAAACCTGTTCAAAACTACGTGGCCAAATTTCAGTCCTCTAACCTTTAAATTTAACTGATTTTTTTCGAAGATGAAAAAAAATGCAGAAAATGACCGTTTTTTTTTTTTGTTAAATGTGACTCAAGGGTTACATACAATAGCTACTGATAAGAAGAAAAGAAAAAAAACAATATCATGTACAATTTTATTCATGTCAGAAATTCAACTTCAAATGTGAAACTTATGTGTTATATAAACTTATTAAATACAAAGTGAGTTGTGTCAAGCTTTTATTTCTTATAATTTTGAGGACCATGTCTTATAGTTTTTGAAAACCCAACATTTTATAAGATTTTCAATTCAATGTTTAAGTCATAATCATCAAAAGAAGTCTTGAAATATCTTGAGTTGTACGTCACATATGTCATATATTAGTTTCATTGTGTAAATCTATTTGCTGGTACAAACAAACCTTTGCACGATATTATATTTTTTTGTGTTTCAACTGTATACTTTATTTAATACAATCCCTATATTGGCACACACACACACACACACACACACACACACACACACACACACACACACACACACACACACACACACACACACACACACACACACACACACACACACACATGCAACTATATGAACAGATGAATGCATGACAGAATACGGATGAGACATTTGAGTAAACACTATCACAGGAGCCATCTGCACCAGGAGGTCATCAGACCATGGCCACCAGGACACTGACACAAAGCGCCCCCACAGCACGGCCGATAACCCCTGAGGCAGATGGCTCATCTCTTAGGAACGCTGGAACGTAAAAATAATAAAACTTGTAAAATAGTAAGAACCATGAGTAGAAGGATTAAATACAAGAAAGACATATGAATATACAAATAAATAAATAAATAAATGAATAAATAAAAAATATAAAAATAATATGAATGCATAACTTGCATATCTAATAAGATAAAAAGTAAAATACAAATGACTTCAATACAATTAATTAATATTTGGTAAAAGCCAAATCAAAAAGGTGGGTCTTAAGCCTGCTCTTAAAAACATGAACGTTCTCCGCAGCCCTGAGATCCTCCGGCAAGCTGTCCCATAGACGGGGGCCATAATGGTGGAAAGATGCCTGTAGAAGTTGCTTCCTAGCAGTTCCACTGTAGACACGGCACAGGAGCCAAGCGTGCAGTTTTAGCAAAGTTTTATTGTGCATAGATTGTTTGTCAAAGTCTTTCTCCAGTAGAACGTGATTTTTCAGTCACGTCCGTATCCTCTCTTCCTCCCCTGCTCTTGGCCGCTTACTGTTAAAGACAACAGATGATTAGATTAACACGTACCACCTGTGAAATCTAATCACCTGTCAGCTGTCAGCACATGCCCCGCCCCCATCCCTCGGTGCTCGTCCTCAGCACCATAGACAGAGGCGGTGACCTTTGCTCCTGCAGGCGCGCTGGCCACACCCCCCCTCCCCACAATGCCATCCCGTGACTTTTTGTCCTGACTTTTGGAATAATTGGAATAAACCCGCAAAGGTTTGTAGGGTAAAAGCAAATCTAAAAGATAAGAAGGCCCACTACCATAAAAACATTTATAAACCATAAGAAGAACCTTAAAATTGACCCTGAAACACACAAGGAGCCAATGCAGAGATTTTAAAACTTGTGTAATGTGAGCCCGCCTTCTGGTCTTCGTCAGGACATTTGCCGTTCAATTTTGGAGTAATTGCAAAGGTGCAATAACATTTTTAGGAAGACCAGAAAGCAGGGTGTTACAATAATCTATACAACTTGTAATAAAAGCATGGTCAATATACACACGTATACATCCAGGATTTAGCATTGAAGAGATAAAGACTCAGTAGATGATTAACCTTAGCCAGCGTATTATAGCAGATTTGAAGCCTGTTTTTTTACTTTCTCCTTGGGCCCGGAACAACAAACCACGGTCAGCCGCTGGTCTCGCTATATCATCTAGAATGTTGTGTTGTGGTGATAGTCAAGTAAAAATTAGATCACCGGTGTCCATATTCCATACGGTTTTAACAAAACAAAATAAAGTCAGCGTGAGGGGGCGTGTTAAGGAAAGCTTCATTTGTATCTAACAACACAGCCTCTCAAAAGTAAACACTTTTAGAGGCAGCCAAAAATCTGCTTGAAAATAGGTCTTTACAGCAAAATCTTTGCAAAATTCGGACCAAAGACCCACCTTTACATGTTATGTAGGTCAAATGGACTGTATTAAAAGTAGAACAAAAACCCATAAGAAATCCCCTTTAGGACAAAATAAATAAATATAAACAAAAAAAATAGAATACAACTTTAATTTTAACTACGTAGTACACATGTTTTGCATTGTACTTAATACTTCTACTGGGTGGAACAGGGGGCCTGTAGATGAAATCGCTGCCGACTATCTGCAGGCTTGTGTATTGTTCTAACGTGAATACTAGCATGTAGACAAAAATAATGAAAATCTACCCTGACCCTTCCCGACCCACTATTTGTGAAACTTTGGACAAAATAATACAAATAATCTAATAATAGTCTGGGTCTGAATTTGGATGAATGTGTTTTTACAGTAATAGTACTTCTAAGCCCTGTTTGTTAAATTGTTGTTATGGTAATCCTCTGCACCAAATGCTTTTGTAAGGGAAAACATATCAACATCCAAACAGACGTTCTTGGATTTCTTGTCATACACACACACCCACACACACACAAACACACACACACACACACACTTAATGTACAACCAACTTCTATTACCAACATCCGGTTGTGAAAAAAAGCAAAAGCATATTTAACAAGATTGACGATGCAAACATATTACATGCCCATACTTGTTCTCACACAATGTGTCAGGTACTCGAAGGTAAGCCGAGGCCTTTAGTGGGTCATGAAAAAACCGCTTTGCACGGACTTTGTCACTTTATTGCAATACTAATTTTCCGGCTTAGCATGCAAAACCTTAAAGCAGAGTCACAATAAACTTATGGGACCAAAGAGAGTTTTGGGAGCTTTTTAAATCCTTCAGGGATTCACCTACTTCCAACTTCCCCGCACTAAAGCTGGAGGTGAATAATCCGTATTATGCCTTTAAATGCTGCTTCCATAATTCTCAAGGTTTTCTGAAACTGAAGGTTGGCCTGTTTTTATGTGTTGGGAAAGAGTTGAGGTGCTGTGGAGCTCAGACAGTCTAATCTCGAGAGTCAAAAACGAATCCATGACATACTTTACAATGCTTTCAACATTGCTAAGCAAACAATGATTTAACAATAGGGATGTAACGATTATCTGTATTTCAAATTTTTTGTCGATTTATCTGTAAATCGAAATTTTGTACATTTTGAATATAATGTAATTCACAATGGAGGCCGAATCATTTCAAGTTTCTACTATATTTTGCATGCAAAATACCTTCAATTTTGGCTAATAATAATACTACTCTGCCCTCTTTTTTCACTTGAGATAAAAAAATAAATAAATCTAGCAGAGAGGGTACATGAGAAGTTAGACAGCATGCTTATTCTTCCCCACTGTTTGACCTCACCTTCAAGATCTAGATGACCCAGACAATGTGCAATTATGCAACTGCAGGACCATAACTGATTTATTATTCCTGTCAAGGTGAGAGGAATTGGTCAGTCCCAAATGAGGCGGACTGTTATATTGCTTGCTGAGTGAGAGGACAGACTTTTGTTTATGAATATCCAAGCTTACTAATAGAGTTTAATGATTGGGCTGAAATTAATATTCTGTTATGATAGATGTAGCTTTACGATGTATATTAAGACACTATGTGTACGACATTCTTAATGGAAATGAACGTTTTGCAGCAACAATCCAATTTGTGATCTATATTAATTGATCTATATTGATCTATAGATTCGTGCCACCTCACAGTCATTACAGAATAGTACGTAAGTGAAATAGCAAGTACACATTCACACTCCCTCATTGTGTACAATGGGGAGAGGGAACAATGCCCTACTAGATCCAGTTGGTTGCGCTGTTATTTCCACTATTTGCGTTTTTTTCCGAACTTTACTACATATCTGTTACGGTACAGGGAGGGAAGAAGGAGACGGCACAGATGCAGGGACGTTGTCTTAGCTCTATTTATTTTATACAATATTATGAAGTGTGTAACTGACCCAAATATGTGTGGTGTGCGACTATGTGTAGTGATTAACCGAGTGTTACCGGGAGTGTTGAGCGAGGTGCGGAAGTCCAAGATAGGGCAAGGCAGGCTCGAAGATCCAGAGACAGGCAGGAGGTCAGGGGCAAGAGCGAGGCGTCGGAAGTCTGTGTCCAGGCGGGAGGTCGAGATCCAAAGAGGGGCAGCTAGGGAACCAGAGGGGAATACGGGGAGACGAGACACACATCTAGTCGTCAGGGAACGGAGGAATGCTGCTGGAACGACACGGGAACACGAGACCAATGAACACAGGGGAAGAGAAAACACGGTGAGAGAGAGAATCAGCATAGAGCTACATATGACGGCTTACTGTACGGGAACAGGTCGTTACGTTCTGGCCGGGAACGCAGGTTTGCTCTGGCTTAAGAAGCCCAGGGAGCTCATCAGCGACAGGTGTGTTGAATGCTGACTGATTGCAGATTGAATGCAGCCGCCTGCTGCAGCCGGAGTGGAGCACGCAGGTGCGCGCTTGGAGGTGCGCTCAGCGCAGCGCACAGATGAATGCGCACTGGAGTGCGCCCGGGCCGTGACAATATCTACGTATACAGTCGTCCCCCAACTTAATAGTGCTTTGAGATAAGAGCTGTCTCTCGGTTAATTGTTGCACTTTAAATTGCAAGCAAATAGTTGAGTTACAAGCATCCCCGTCATTAGTTGGCATAGCGAATGCCACAGTGAACCCTGTGAGATCCGCCCAAAAACATCTGGTCTTACTCACAGCATCAGGAACCACAGGAAGGAAGAAAGTGAGGGTGAAGGACAGTGTTGAGAAAATGTATTGATGATAATCAGTGTTGGGACTAAAGCGTTACAAAGTAACGCGTTACTGTATCGCCGTTAGTTTCGGCGGTAACTAGTAATCTAACGCTTTATTTTTTATATTCAGTAACTCAGTTACCGTTACTACATGATGCGTTACTGCGTTATTTTACGTTAATTTTGATGTAGTATCGGCTAGAAACAGAAGCGCTGCGGTGTCGTTCTTCTGAATCTTCCTCTGTCACAAGCCGGAGAGAAGAAAAGAGGCGCGGTCTATGTGTGTGTCTGGGTGTGGGTGTGGGGAAGGGAGGCACACACGTGATCCGCGGTTTGATATATGAAACAAAAAAAAAAAAGTTGTTGGCACGTTCAGTCCACACACAGCGTGGTCATGGCGAGCAGAGTAACGGAGGAGCTTGAACGCCCCGCGCCACTGAATCGGTGTGTTTATAGGTGCAGACTCGGTTGTGCAAAACGAGGGTTTTAAACACATGCTGAATGTGCTTGAGCCACGTTACGACATCCCGTCGCGCACCCACTTCAGCAATAAGATTGTACCAGATCTTTATGAGTAGGAGAAGAAAAAAGTTGTGGATGAACTATCCCGAGCATCATCTGTTGCGCTCATGACAGACGAGTGGACGTCCAGGGGAACTATAAGCGCTCACTTCATCACAGCAGACTGGGAGATGAGAAGACACGCACCCTCTACAAGAGTCACCTTGCGCAGGTACTGACACAAGCAGTGGAGGAATGGAAGATACAGATATCCCAGTCACACGTGATAATGCCAAAAATCAAATAATTACAGTGAATGAGGCAGGACTGGGACCACAGATAGGTGCTTTGCACATGTAGTGAATTTGGCATCACAGAAGGGAATCTCAGTCAATAGGATGGAGCGCCTCCTTGGGAGGATCAGGAAGGAGGTTTCCTACTTCCACCCAAGCACAACAGCTGCTCATGTGCTTAAGACAAAGCAAGAAATGCTAAAGCTGCCTACTCATAAGCTCATACATGATGTCCCAACGAGGTGGAACTCCACTTATGATATGTTGGAGCAGCAGGCAGCTATATACTCTGCATTGACCCACAACACCCTGAAGACATCATCACCCTGTCTGATGATGATGTGAGAGTGGCAGATGAGGTTCTCCAGGTGCTTAAACCCCTCAAAAGTGTTACTTCTCTACTGAGCACTGAAACTTCACCATCTGTGTCAATGATCCTGCCACTGAAAACAAGGATTCTACAATCCATGGCTCCAAGTGTGGAAGACAGCAGCATCACTCCAGATGTCAGGCTTTATTTCCCTACCTATGTTTTAAGGAAGATGATGTGCCTTCTTATGTTGCACTTTAACTTGTTTTTTATTAATGGTCATTGGTCCAAGTTTAAAGAAAGGAGGAATGCCTTTTTATGTTGCACCGTTTTTCATTAATTATGTTAAAAGGAAAATAAAAATGCATGTCAAGTTGATCAACAGATTGTATTATTCTCCAGTGCAATAACAGTACTGAAATGAAGGCTAAAAGGGCATTAATGGGAGCTTTAAAAAAAAGAAGAAGAAAAAAAGAAGTAACTAAATAGTTACTTTTCACAGTAACACATTACTTTTTGGTGTAAGTAACTGAGTTAGTAACTGAGTTACTTTTGAAATAAAGTAACTAGTAACTGTAACTAGTTACTGGTTTTCAGTAACTAACCCAACACTGATGATAATTATCAAATTGAAAAAAAGAAATCATCAAATAAAATGACAGAACATGTCGCCAACTTGGTCAAGCAATTCAAGCAGTGGTGTGCTATCAGGGCCAGCAAGGCCTTCTCTGCTGGCCTAACATAACCAGAAACCATGATCATAATTAAAGATACAAGTTTTTTTTTTTAATGTACTTTCCCTAAATATCCAAAAGTATTCATACTCTCTTCATGTCATATTATGGTCTTTCCAGCGCTGTTGTTTTTAGGTTATAGAGTTTTTATCCAATCAGCCTTCGGCCTTCAGAACCAATACTGCAGGCGTCTATGCACTGTAAGGGAACGGGCACATACAGGTGATAGATAGTTGCGATAGCCAATCAGATCACGCGTTGTTGTCAGTAAGGCCTTCTAGCTGGCCTAAGGTTGAACGTGACATTTACGCGTCCTGTGATTGATACTCACCGGGAACGTTAGCGGATGCATTTGAGAACACATAGAGTTGATAGACCATTGCGATAGCCAATCAGATCACAAGTTGTTGACAGTAGCATATCTAGGTAGCCTGATGTTAACGAGACTGTGATCGGATACTCACTTGTCATTCCAAAGTGAGTATCCAATCACAAGTTGCAATTTAGCAGGAAGCAGGAAGTGTTGACCCACAAAGAAGGAGCACAAAACGTTGAATACGTGGCAGATATATATTTGCAAGGCCATTTTCAAGAAGGATATTTAAAGAGAAACGACATCTTGCGAGACGATGTCGGCGAAGAAATGGGAAAATGCCCGCCATTCCCACTCGAAACAACTGACTATGAGCAGTACCACTGGCTTATACGGCGTCGAATGGGGGCTACAAATTGTGAGTTCAAATATTTTATTTCTTTATTCTTTCACATTTAATATGTTTTTTGCAATTTTAAATTTTGACAGTACCACATAAGATATGTTTTAATTGCTGTTTATTGATTTTTAAATACGCCAGAAAATAACCTGTTTTGTACACTGTTGATGTGTTCCTGTATACTATTTCTCCAGCAATGGTCATGTGGTGACATAAATTATGGTATTTTGAGAGGTAATCATTGAAGTCGGACATGACTGAAGGCCTAGGTGGGAAACGCACGGCCCGCCACTGAATTTAAGCGTATCACTCTAGAGCCACACGGACTTCACCTTCTCACTACCACTAGTTATTTATTGAATTCAATAGTGTTTCAGTACTATTTCCTATCCAGCGCTCTTATTTTTGTTGCTACTTCCTGTTTGTCTCCACATGTATTTGAATGGCATTTAGGAGACACACCTGTTCCTGGTTGCAAATCAGAAAGCCACTTGTCTGCAAAATTAACCTAGACAAGAAACTGATAAAATGCAGCAAAAGGAGTGGGAGCAAGGGAGTAAAGTTCATTTTTCAAAGCAGCCTAACATCAGACTCGCACAAGAGTTTAAAATGGGTAGGATGGAAACTGTGGCGTATACGAGATTGTGCACTGTGCACTTATTAACGAAGGGCTGGCAAGGATAGGTGAACATAGTGATGGAAAATGCACATGTGGGGAAGAAGAGAGTGTCACCCGTGTTCTTGCACGTTTGCACAAAAGAGACAGCAGAGACAGCCGTGCTCCTTGCAAAATTGTCAGAAACTAGCAAAAAAAGACACTTCACTAAAGACTATTCTCAGCTGGGAATGTCAGGAAACTGCAAAACCAGGCTTAAAATGTATTAAAAAAACTGGACAATATGTCAAAATCGGAGGCGCTGAAGAAAACTGCTATAGACCTGTGGAGGGCTGCGATACACCTACGATACAATGCATCCGGAAAGTGTTGACAAGGCTTCACTTTTTTCATATTTTGTTATGTTACAACCTTATTCCAAAATGGAACAAATTACTTTTTGTCCTCCAAATTAGAGTAAAGTTAAAGTTAAAGTACCACTGATAGTCACACACACACTAGGTGTGGGGAAATTTGTCCTCTGCATTTGACCCATCCCCTTGTTCCACCCCCTGGGAGGGGAGGGGCGCAGTGAGCAGCAGCGGTGGTCGCGCCCGCAAATCATTTTTGGTGATTCAACCCCCAATTCCAACCCTTGATGCTGAGTGCCAAGCAGGGAGGTAATGGGTCCCATTTTTATAGCCTTTGGTATGACTCGGCCGGGGTTTGAACTCACAACCTACCGATCTCAGGGCGGACACTCTAACCACACAATACCCCATAATGACAACCTGAAAATGTTTTTTTTAATTATTATTTTAAAATGAAAAAATCACATGTAAATAAGTATTCACAGCCTTTGTTCAATACTTAGTCTTTGAATACGATGCTACAATCTTGGCACACCTATCTTTGGGCAGTTTCGCCCATTCCTCTTTGCAGCACCTCTCAAACTCTATCAGGTTGGATGGGAAGCGTTGTTATTTTCATCCAGGATGTTTCTATATATTGCTGCATTCATCTTTCCCTCTATTCCTGACTAGTCACTCAGATCCTGACACTGAAAAGCAGCCCCACATCATGATGCTGACACCACCACATTTCACTGTAGGGATGGCATTGACCTGTTGATGGTTTCCTCCAAACATGATGCCTGGCATTCACACCAAAGAGTTCAATCTTTGTCTCATCAGGCCAGAGACTTTTTGTTTCTCATGGTCTGAGAGTCTTTAAGGTACAATCAATTTTGGTAAACTTTTACTAAGAAATGGCTTCTGTCTGCCCTCTATACCATACAGACCTGCAGAGATGGTTGTCCTTCTGGAAGGTTCAAAGGACTACTGTAGCTCTGACAGAATGACCATCGGGTTCTTAGTCACCTCCCTGATTAGACTAAGATGAATGCAGCGACGTATGGAGACATCCTGGATGAAAACCAACACTTTTCATCCGAGCCATACCAAAATCTATAAAAATGGGACCCACTACCTCCCTGCTTGGCACTCAGGATCAAGGGTTGGAATTGGGGGTTGAATCACCAAAAAATATTCCCAGGCACGGCCATCGCTTCTGCTCACTGCTCCCCTCACCTCCCAGGGGGTGGAACAAGGGGATGGGTCG
Source organism: Nerophis lumbriciformis (assembly GCF_033978685.3). Lineage (NCBI taxonomy): Eukaryota > Metazoa > Chordata > Actinopteri > Syngnathiformes > Syngnathidae > Nerophis > Nerophis lumbriciformis. The sequence continues at coordinate 17,719,478 of NC_084555.2, read as the reverse complement.
AATGCAGAGGACAAATTTCACCACACCTGGTGTGTTTGTAAAAATCATTGGTACTTTAACTTTAACTTTACTTTAATTTGGAGGACAAAAAGTAATTTGTTCCATTTTGGAATACGGTTGTAGATGTGTCGTAAATATGTCCAAATTCATGTTAAATATGTTATATCCCATGAATTTATTGTCAATTCAAGTTTTATTGAAAAAATATAACATTTGACATAAAACTTTTCTATATACAATTTTGCCCAAATTTCTTTTATTTTTTCCAGACTTTTTTATTTATATTAAACGATTTGTATACTTGAACAAAAATCATACTTGAATTCCATGCATGTTTTGTAGTCAAACATATTCATGGGACATAACCAGTTCACTAATTAATGTTTTTGTTCAAAATAACACATTTAACATCAAGTTGCACATATTCTTAGCACATCCCTCACATCGAATTATCAGCCCAACTCTAACATGCCGCAGGAGACAATAACAACAGAGAGGGAAATTTGCCATTATATTCTTATCAGTGATGGAGCAGGAAGGTGCTCAAAATTATGTTTATGGTAAAATTTCATATTAAGCATCCTTTTTTTTCCTTTTTTCATGCGCTTATTCAGACAAAACGGGGCCCACACAATCGTGGGACCCGACACGCAGCGATTATTTTGCCTCGAGAGAGGGGCAGCCCTGCTTAGGGCTCCAATTTATCCAGGGAGGCCTAGTGTATGTATTCATGATTTAGTTGTAGAGATCAATGTACATAAAAACAAAAAACAGTGCAATGAACAGTGCAATACATTTTCATAACATGGTCACTACTGCATCGTGTTATATTCTTATTTTTACTGTTATATTTTTATTCTTATTGTTGCTTTTCATTTGCATTCTTATTGTTATATTTTCTATTTAATTTCCATTTATACTCCCATTATTTACTTTTTACTTTTTAAATTCGATCTCAATTCTGTACACAATTTAAATTTTCCTGAGGGAATCAATAAAGTACTATCTATCTATCTATCTATCTATCTATCTATCTATCTATCTATCTATCTATCTATCTATCTATCTATCTATCTATCTATCTATCTATCTATCTATCTATCTATCTATAAATAAACTTAAACTGAAATAATGTTGTTTTTGTGTTGTACATTCTTAAGTGCGTCTGTCTAATTTACTGTTTAGGGTATATTTCTAATTGTCGTTGGCCTGTGGCCTCATATAAAAACACCACTGCACTTATATTGGTATACATTTTTAATCAATAGGCCGCCACATTTTTTTAAATAAAGAGAAGGGTTCCCCAGAAAAAAAAGGGAGAAGGGAGAAATTTTAAATAAAAAGTGAGGTGAGGAGACTGGAGGGTGTCGGTTTTTTACGACAAAGTGCTGATGGATGCATAGACTTTGATAGAGCAGCAGCCTTGGAGCAGACCTGCATGACCTCTGTTGGGGCTGCTGAAATATGACCAACCATTATAGCTAACAAGCTGCACCTGCAGGAGGACTTGGAATGAGCCAGGGAAAAGAGTACATTGTAGACTGTAGAAGGATTTTAGCGTTAAAAAAATATCCTTTTGTGAGCCAGTGTCTTCTGCAGTTGACGTTTCTGTGTTTGATCTATGTTATGCATTTTCATGAATGTTCACTGTAGAGACGATGCTTCCCAGGAGGATATAGGCTGCTTTACTGTAGACCAGCGGTGTCAAACTCATTTTAGCTCAGGGGCCGCACGGAGGAAAATCTATTCCCGAGTGGGCCGTAATGGTAAAATCATGGCATGATAACTTAAAAATAAAGACAACTCCAGGTTGTTTTCTTTGTTTTACTCTGGCCAAAAATAGAACAAGCACATTATGAAAACGTACAAATCACAAATAATCCTCTGGACAAAACACTTCAAGTTTGTTGAAAGTTCTGAGGAAATTGGCGCAGCTTCGAAAACACAATGAGTTTAGACTTTGTCTCAGTGTATCTACAAAGCCAGGATTACACTTTTAAGTCACAGTCTGTCTGTGATTGAACAGAAGACATAACATGTAAACTAGGGATGTCCGATAATGGCTTTTTGCCGATATCCGATATTCCGATATTGTCCAACTCTTTAATTACCGATACCGATATCAACCGATACCGATATATACAGTCGTGGAATTAACACATTATTATGCCTAATTTGGACAACCAGGTATGGTGAAGATAAGGTCCTTTTAAAAAAAATTAATACAATAAAATAAGATAAATCAATTAAAAACATTTTCTTGAATAAAAAAGAAAGTAAAACAATATAAAGACAGTTACATAGAAATTAATGAAAATTAGGTAAATTAACTGTTAAAGGTTAGTACTATTAGTGGACCAGCAGCACGCACAATCATGTGTGCTTACGGACTGTATCCCTTGCAGACTGTATTGATATATATTGATATATAATGTAGGAACCAGAATATTAATAACAGAAAAAAACAACCCTTTTCTGTGAATGAGTGTAACTGGGGGAGGGAGATTTTTTTGGGTTGGTGCACTAATTGTAAGTGTAACTTGTGTTTTTTATGTTTATTTAATAAAAAAACCCCCAAAAACCCCAAAAAAACCCCCGATACCGATAATAAAAAAAACCGATACCGATAATTTCCGATATTACATTTTAAAGCATTTATCCGCCGATAATATCGGCCTGCCGATCTCTAATGTAAACTCTTCTAGGTATCAAATACCTCCTTGGTCATGTCCACATATCAATCCAGTGCTAACTCAACAAACCATAAGAAACGGAGGTAAAGACTATTCAAAAGGGTTAAGTTCTCTTTTCTTGTATTTGACAGAGACATTTTGGGGCAACCAGGGTGCTGAATGTCGATGTGTTCGAAGCAGAAGACATAAAACGGCAGGTTTTAAGTTTCATGTCCTGGGTCGAGGAGGAGGAGCCACAGTCACCCTTTAATGTGTACCTCTTGCTTGGCCCCGGTATCAACCGTTTGCTTGCCGAACAGAATTGCTATTGTGACATCCAGTGGACACATTTAGAACAGCAGTTTCTTTTGTTAAACAAAAAAAAAAAAAGCAGCTCATTTTTATACTTGGCAAACTCAGATCCTTGCATTGACATCTTAACCTTGATAGTAAACATAGAACACTGGGGTCCAAACTTGTGATTTACATAACTGAGGCGCTCCGCAAGGTACCCCTTTAAGTCCTCTCCTTTTTGGCACTTACACTGTTTTTTCATAACGTGATTTATGTAACCAAGGTGACTTTTTAATTTTCCTGAGGGAACTTTCCTGAAGGAATCAATAAAGTACTATCAATAAAGTACTATCTAGTCATTTGTTCAGCTTCTTCAGTTCCTCAAGGTTCCATTTTTGGTACTCTCTTTTTTTTAATCATTTGGGCTATGCAACTGGTGGTCCTCCAGGCATACTTGCCAACTTTGAGACCTCAGAATTGGGGATATATACACTATATTGCCAAAAGTATTTGGCCACCTGCCTTGACTCACATATGAACTTGAATTGCCATCCCATTCCTAACCCATAGGGTACAAAATGATGTCGGTCCATCTTTTGCAGCTTTTACAGCTTCAACTCTTCTGGGAAGGCCAACATGTCCAAAATGTTTTGGTATCCTGGAGCATTCAAAGTTACTTTCACTGGAACTAAGGGGCCAAGCCAAACTCCTGAAAAACAACCCCACACCATAATTCCTCCTCCACCAAATTTCAAACTCGGCACAACGCAGTCCGAAATATACCCTTCTTGTCCATCAGATTGCCAGATGGAAAAGCGTGATTCATCACTCCAGAGAAGGCGTCTCCACTGCTCTAGAGTCCAGTGTCAACGTGCTTTACACCAGTGGTCCCCAACCACAAGAAATAAAAAAATAAAAAAATAAAAACTTTTTTTTTTCAATTAAATCAACATAAAAAACACAATATATACATTATATATCAATATAGATCAACTTGGTGATGTATGGCTTAGATACAGCTGCTCGGCCATGGAAACCCATTCCATGAAGTTCTCTGCATACTGTACGTGGGCTAATTGGAAGGTCACATGAAGTTTAGAGCTCTGTAGCAACTGACTGTGCACTATGCGCTTCAGCATCCGCTGACCCCTCTCTGTCAGTTCATGTGGCCTACCACTTTGTGGCTGAGTTGCTGATGTTTCTTATAATAAAGCCAACAGTTGACTTTGGAATATTTCAGAGAGAGGAAATTTCACGACTGGATTTGTTGCACAGATGACATCCTATGACAGTTCCACGCTGGAAATCACTGAGCTCCTGAGAGCGGCCCATTCTTTCACAAATGTTTGTAGAAATAGTCTCCATGCCTAAGTGCTTGATTTTATACACCTGTGGCCGGGCTAAGTGATTAGGACATCTGATTCTGATCATTTGAATGGGTGGCCAAATACTTTTGGCAATATAGTGTATATATATATATATATATATATATATATATATATATATATATATATATATATATATATATATATAAAATCAGCCAACATATGCCAGTGAAATGCAATCCAAACCATGCCTGGGCAATAATGGGGGTAGTGTAAAGGAAGATAGATGGTTTAACTATCCAGAGACCCTCATCTTCCTGTTGACACCAGAAGAAGTCAACCCGAAAACATGTGAAGCCCTTGCATGATGATTCATAATGAATTATTCTCACTGAACACAATGGCGCACGGTGGCTAATGAGTTTTTCGTTCAGATGAACAATGAACACTGACAAATACAAAACATGCCCAAAGTGACCGTTGAACCCTGCAGCTTGTTTTCATCTCGCAAAGAGAATTACTAAAACAATTATACCAGAATGTGACAATTTGTTGGTTCTGTGCCAAAAAAAAAACATGTTGGCCTTTGACCTTAGAGACAGTAACAATCTTTAAACTCAAGTAGTTCAACTGACCAATATCCAGTGTTTCACTTGGTAGCATTACCTAGCTAGCTATTGGATGGATAGCAAGACAGATGAAAATTATTTTTTTCAACTACGGGTCAGAAGAAAGTGAGCATGAATGACAGGTCTAAAAAAAAAAAAAAAGCAGATGATTTTCATTGGATTAAAGAAATAAAAAAAAAATTAAAAAATATGGCCGGGGTAAGTGTGTGCGCTTGTGTGTGTGTGTGTGTGTGTGTGTGTGTGTGTGTGTGTGTGTGTGTATAGCCAACTTTGGGAAGCAGTATGTGCATAGCTGCAATCTGCGCTATACTGATGAAAAATTATTTAATAAGAATGTTGAAATAATATCTTAAGAGCGGACATTTATCCATTAAATTATGGAGGAGCTGCTGATTGTGTGTTTGACAGAAAAGCTGCTCTTTGGAGATAACGTAGAAGTCGAATTTCTAAGGTAAATGATGGACATTATTGCAGCAATATATCATACAACTACGTATGATGTTTGTAGTACATTCCATTGTTTTGTTTTTAATACAATAGTTATAACCTAGAAGTTTTACATGTTAACATGTTAGTGTTTTTAGGGGCCCACAGCGGGAAAATGGCATTTTAATTAATTTCAAGGGGGGAATTGATTTGAGATACGAGTATTTTGTGTCACGGTCTGTGTTTTGTGGCAAGTCCAACTATTACCACAGCGTCAGTTGCTATGTAGCGTGGCGCTTTCCATAATTTTCAGCAAAGTGCATTTCAAAAATTATAAACTCCCCACAATCCACTTTCTTGTATGTGAGATCCACCCAGGAATGGAGCCATGTGAATCCCTTACCTACTGTAGACGAGTCTTAGCTATCATGTCACTCGTGCACGTATTATTGTTTACAAGCAGAGAGCATGTAGACAAGACAGATATCTGAAGGAGCAGCGAGGGTGAAGTAGCAACAGCTGCTCCCTAAGAAAAGCTCGTTATTAGACGCTGGATGAACAAGTGGATGGCGACAGAAGTTGTAACACGACTGTGCTCACACTTTAATTACATCTCTGAGCCTGACTAAGCAAAACATTACATATGGTGTGTGATGTGGTTCAAGAAATGATCGTCTGCTGGGTTGCATATTCGCTGCATGTGTGTTTTATACGGCGCTATTTTTGTCAGCTGCAATTTCACCTTGAAAGAAAAAGTAGTTGGAGCAAACTGAGCTGTTGTTATTTTGTCTTTGTTATAACATCACTCAATTAATTGTTGCATGTTTCACCTTTGTGTCGCAAGAATGTGCAGTGTGTGATTTTGCTTGTGAACCACATTAATAACAATGATTACTGTTATAGGATAGAATAGACTTTTATTGTGATGCGATGTTATCACACCCTCACACCTCCATAATTGTGCAGGTGGTTGCCAGGATATCATAAACAGCAAATTACTACCACAGTAATGATTCACATTAAAATAATGACTGAACAGTAGAAATTGGATGGATGCATGGACTACGGTCAGTCGTAATCGAGTGCAGGTGTTTCTGTGGAGCCGCTTTGATACGAGTCTTTCAGGATACAAGCTGTCTCTCGGCAACTTATTATCTTTTGAAGGTTGCGTGCAAAAAATATGGGTTATGAGTCTCCCCGCTGCTTTTTGCCTTAGCTGATGGTGTGTTTATTTTCTTTTTGTCTTGTTCAGCTACTCAGGAAAATCATATTGTTGATGAAGATGCCCATATCTGCTAAACAGATTTTACTTTACCAAAGAGAAGTCTGGGATACTTCTCTTGTCATCTTATTTGTACAAAACCTAAAACCAGTGAAGTAATTCATAAATAAAAACAGAATACAATGATTTGCAAATCCTTTTCCTTATATTCAATTGAATAGACTGCAAAGGATTGGCAGACCGAGGGTGGTGGTTCCTCTCTTTAAGAAGGGGAACCGGAGGGTGTGTTCTAACGATCGTGGGATCACACTCCTCAGCCTTCCCGGTAAGGTCTATTCAGGTGTACTGGAGAGGAGGCTAAGCCGGATAGTCGAACCTTGGATTCAGGAGGAACAGTGAGGTTTTCGTCCTGGTCGTGGAACTGTGGACCAGCTCTATACTCTCGGCAGGGTTCTTGAGGGTGCATGGGAGTTTGCCCAACCAGTCTACATGTGCTTTGTGGACTTGGAGAAGGCATTCAACCGTGTCCCTCGGGAAGTCCTGTGGAGAGTGCTCAGAGAGTATGGGGTAACGGACTGTCTGATTGTGGCGGTCCGCTCCCTGTACGATCAGTGTCAGAGCTTGGTCCGCATTGCCGGCAGTAGGTCGGACATGTTTCCAGTGAGGGTTGGACTCCGCCAAGGCTGCCCTTTGTCACCGATTCTGTTCATAACTTTTATGGACAGAATTTCTAGGCGCAGTCAAGGCGTTGAGGGGATCCGGTTTGGTGGCTGCAGGATTAGGTCTCTGCTTTTTGCAGATGATGTGGTCCTGATTGCTTCATCTGGCCAGGATCTTCAGCTCTCACTGGATCAGTTCGCAGCTGAGTGTGAAGCGACTGGGATGAGAATCAGCACATCAAAATCCGAGTCCATGGTTCTCGCCCGGAAAAGGGTGGAGTGCCATCTCCGGGTTGCGGAGGAGATCCTGCCCCGAGTGGAGGAGTTCAAGTACCTCGGAGTCTTGTTCACGAGAGAGGGAAGAGTGGATCGTGAGATCGACAGACGGATCGGTGCGGCGTCTTCAGTAATGCGAACGCTGTATCGATCCGTTGTGGTGAAGAAGGAACTGAGCCGGAAGGCAAAGCTCTCAATTTACTGGTCGATCTACAAACGTTCCCATCCTCACCTATGGTCATGAGCTTTGGGTTATGACCGAAAAGACAAGATCACGGGTACAAGCGGCCGAAATGAGTTTCCTCCGCCGGGCATACTTGCCAACACTCCCGGATTTTCCGGGAGACTCCCGAAATTCAGCGCTTCTCCCGAAAACCTCCCGGGACAAATTTTCTCCCAAAAATCTCCCGAAATTCAGGCCTAGCTGGAGGCCACGCCCCCTCCAGCTCCATGCGGACCTGACCTGTTTTCACGTCCGCTTTCCCACAATATAAACAGCGTGCCTGCCCAATCATGTTATAACTGTAGAATGATCGAGGGCGAGTTCTTGGTTTCTTATGTGGGTTTAATTGTTAGGCAGTTTCATTAACGTCCTCCCAGCGCGGTAACAACACACAACAACAGCAGTCACGTTTTCGTCTACCGTAAAGCAGTTTGTCTGCCGTAAACAGCAATGTTGTGACACTCTTAAACAGGACAATACTGCCATCTACTGTACATGCATATGTGACAATAACATCTAGGGCTTTTAGAGAGTGCAGTGCACAACTGCGCACACAACAAGGAGACGAAGCAGAAGAACGAGGAAGATACAGCCATGGCGACGCCGACGACGAGTAAGATGAAGAAATACGCTTGTAAGTTCCAAGTCGCAGCTGCGATTGGACCTGGATAGCCTCCGGGAAGAAGTAGTGGACTACCAAGTGCTTGGCAGTGAAGATCTTCCTCAGGAAGCAAAGATTGACCGGTTTTTGGCCATGCTAGGGAGAGATGGAAGATTCCAGACTGTAGCGCATTTGATGAAAGCACTTTTGTGCTTGCCACACAGCAATGCATCATCAGAGAGGGTGTTCAGCATGGTTAGAAAAATAGTGACAGAGAATAGAACAAGGATGGACAATTCAACCCTTGAGTAGATGAGTGTTATGTGTGTGTATATGTGTAAATAAATGAACACTGAAATTCAAGTATTTCTTTTATTCATATATATATATATATATTTATATATAAACATATACAGTATATATATATATATATATATATATATATATATATATATATATATATATATATATATATATATATATATACATACATATATATACAGTATATATATAAAATAAATAAATATATATATATAGCTAGAATTCACTAAAAGTCAAGTATTTCTTATATATATATATATATATATATATATATATATATATATATATATATATATATATATATGAAATACCTGACTTGGTGAATTCTAGCTGTAAATATACTCCTCCCCTCTTAACCACGCCCCCAACCACGCCCCCACCCCAACCACAGGACAATGACCCCAAACACACTTCAAAAGTGGTACAGGAATGGCTAAATCAGGCTAGAATTAAGGTTTTAGAATGTCCTTCCCAAAGTCCTGACTTAAACCCCATTGAGAACATGTGGGCAATGCCGAAGAAACAAGTCCATGTCAGAAAAACAACACATTTAGCTGAATTGCACAATTTTGTCAAGAGGAGTGGTCAAAAATTCAACCAGAAGCTTGCCAGAAGCATGTGGATGGCTACGAAAAGCGCTTTCTTGCAGTGAAACTTGCCAAGGGACATGTAACCAAATATTAACATTGCTGTGTGTATACTTTTGACCCAGCAGATTTGGTCACATTTCCAGAAGACCCATAATAAATTCATAAAAGAACCAAACTTCATGAATGTTTTTTGTGACCAAAAAGTATGTGCTCCAATCACTTTATCACAAAAAAATAAGAGTTGTAGAAATTATTGGAAACTCAAGACAGCCATGACATTAAACTTTTGACCACGACTGTATATTGGCAATATTAAATTGCATGCGCCAATCAGCTGTGTAGTATTCATCAAGCATGTGCTGAAACTTCTTTAATGTTGCGTGTGTGTGTGTGTGTGTGTGTGTGTGTGTGTGTGTGCGTGTGTGGGCGTGCGTATGCATTTCTATCAGTGTTGTGTGAGCTGCTGTGCACATGCCTGCATCAGCTCTGTCCTCCAATCTGTGACTCTTGTTCCGAGCACAAAGCCAAACCAGTCTGATCCATGGAGCCCAACGTCACATAGCCGTTTACGGTCAATCACAGACTGAATTTGACATTCCCGTCCCTTGATTGGCTCCAGAACCACCTCAAAGACATAAAACAGCATTCGCTGCATGCATTTATTGTTTACTTCCTGCTCGCAGCTTCTTTGATTGGACTGACATCTTGTGCGTGACTCGGCCTCTCAGATGTTTTGTCTTTCACCTGCACGCTGCTTTTTTCTCCGCCTCCGAGTCTCCGTACTGCCAAGAAACATTAACGTACAATCTGCCCGTGACTACCGTTTCAGGTGAACGTGAAACGAGACGACAGCTTAACAAACACGCTGACTGGCAGGATATAAGAACTCCAACTGCTGCCTTCCAACCTGCCATGTCGGAGCAATGTCAAGCTGCGACTCTTTATTGTTTGCATTGCATTTTAGCTGAAACACAAACTATAGCGCTACGTCTGTACATGTGTGGCGAAGTTGGTAGAGTGGCCGTGCCAGCAATCGGAGGGTTGCTGGTTACTGGGGTTCAATCCCCACCTTCTACCATCCTAGTCACGTCCGTTGTGTCCTTGGGCAAGACACTTCACCCTTGCTCCTGATGGCTGCTGGTTAGCGCCTTGCATGGCAGCTCCCGCCGTGAATGTGTGTGTGAATGGGTGAATGTGGAAATACTGTCAAAGCGCTTTGAGTACCTTGAAGGTAGAAAAGCGCTATACAAGTATAACCCATTTATTTATTTATTTATTTATCATTTAATGGGGGGCAGCAGCAAGACATTCGCTTCATTCCAAGACTTTTATATTTAGTCCCCCTCCACCACTTAAGTATAGCAGAGGCATTTAAGTCCCATCTTAAAACTCATTTGTATACTCTAGCCTTTAAATAGACCCCCCTTTTAGACCAGTTGATCTGCCGTTTCTTTTCTGCAGGGGGGGAGGGGGGGGGGGGGGGGCACAGATTCAGTGACCACAGATGACGCGCTAGCTGTTCAAAGTCGGGACCCAGGGTGGACCACTCATCTGTGCATCAGTTGGGGACGTCTCTGCGCTGCTGACCTGTCTCCACTCAAGATGATCTCCTGCTGGCCCCACTATGGACTGGACTCTCACACTATTATGTTAGATCCACTATAGACTGGACTCTCACACTATAATGCTAGATCCACTCGACGTCCATTGCACCGGTCGCCCAGGGGGTGGGGTCCCCACATCTGCGGTCTCCACCCAAGGTTTCTTATTGTCATCCCATTGGGTTGAGTTTTTTCTTGCCCTGATGTGGGATCTGAGCCGAGGATGTCGTTGTGGCTTGTGCAGCCCTTTGAGACACTCGTGATTTAGGGCTATATAAGTAAACTTTTATTGATTGATCGGTTGATAGCTGAGATCAAAAACATGTGCAGTTAGGATAATTCCAACCCGGATTTTGTAAGATGTGTTTTCATGTGCTACAATCCGAATGACTATTGGCTAGGGTTGTACGGTATACCAGTATTAGTATAGTACCGCGATACTAATGAATAATGTTCGGTACTATACCGTCTCTGAAAAGTACCGGTCCGTATTATGTTTATAAACTCAGGAAATATGTCCCTGGACACATGAGGACTTTGAATATGACCAATGTATGATCCTGTAACGACTTGGTGTCACATTTGTGGTATCATCCAAAACTAATGTAAAGTATCAAACAACAGAAGAATAAGTGATTATTACATTTTAACAGAAGTGTAGATAGAACATGTTGAGAGAAAAAGTAAGCAGATAATAACAGGGAATTAACAAGTAGATTAATAATTCATTTTCTACCACTTGTCCTTAATAATTTTGACAAAACAATTTAATGAGAAATGACACAATATGTTACTGCATATGTCAGCAGCTCAATTAGGAGCCTTTTATTGCTTATTTACTAATAAAAGACAAGTTGTCTTGTATGTTCACTATATTATTCAAGGACAAACTTGCAATAAGAAACATATGTTTAATGTACCCAAAGATTTTTTGTTAAAATAAAGCCAATAATGAGGTCCCCTTTATTTTGAAAAGTACCGAAAATTATCAAAATAATTTTGGTACCGGTACCGGAACCACAATATTGGTATCGGGACAACACTACTATTGGCATAAACCACCCGAAATTTGAATCCGAACGTGTGTGATCGGGTCAGAATATTCCGAATGGCGTGTTTACATGAAGCATTTTTATTGCGGTTAGGCTTTTAATCCGATTAAATGTGTCCATGTGCACATAGCTAGTGTGTCTACATAAACTGTCTTTCAGTCAACATAATGCATTGTGGGGGATGGCTTGGCGCTGTTGGGAGAGTGGCCGTGCCAGCAACCTGAGGGTTCCTGGTTCGATCCACGGCTTCTACCAACCTCATCACGTCCATTGTGTCCTTGAGCAAGACACTTTCACCCTTGCTCCTGATGGGTCGTGGTTAGCGCCTTGCATGGCAGTTCCCGCTATCAGTGTGTGAATGTGTGTGTGAATGGGTGAATGTGGAAATAGTGTCAAAACGCTTTGAGTACCTTGATAGTAGAAAAGCGCTATACAAGTATAACCCATTGTTTCTATTTTCTCACCAGACTTAATCGCTCCTTGTGGACAGCGTTTGATTGTGATCTAACGCCCAAACAGCCAAATGGAAAGCTGTTTTCCCCTCACTTTGGCTCCAATCAAAAGAAATGCAAGCAGTCAAGCAGTCAACGTATCAGTCTCAGCACCGTCCAGTTGTGTCTAAATCATTTACCGAGACAGTCACTCACGCTGAGTTTGAAATTAGCGGAGCAGTCAGCTGTTAAGCTAATCACTCAGCGCAAACATTCTCACAGTCAACCAACCCTAGGGTCGGTCACTCAATTAAGTCAAGTAAAGTGCAGAGCCGCTGTGGACGTGGCGAACCTTCAGTTGCCTTGCTTAGTGGAGAATGGCTGATAACCTCCATGCTGGGGAAGGTGTTGTCAGTAAGGTACGTTTACTAACGAAATAGGCCAGTGATTCCCAAACTGTGGAGTGGTACACGCGCTCTGTCTCGTGGTGAACTAAATAATCACTTGATTAAAGTACAGTGTTTTATCTTCCTATATTCAAGGAAAACACAGTGTTACTGTTCAAACTGTGTCTAATGTTACATTAGCCAAAATATTAAACATATTTGTGAAATAAAACTTTGCCTTGTTTTTTATTTTTTTTAATTTTTTTTTATTAATCAATCCAACAAAATAATACACAATAATTCCATAATAATACAATTCCAAAACCAAACTCGGCCCAGCAACATTCAGAATAGCAATCAACGGAGCAATTGAGAGGACACACAAACATGACACAAAACAATCCAAAAGTAGTCAAACAAAAATGAATAATATTAACAACAGTATCAATATTAATAAGAATTCCAACATAGCAGTGATTAGAAATCCCTCATTTAGATTATCATCACAGCCATTTATAAAAAATAAAATAAACAGGACACAACACAATGAGCACAGAGAGCGAGTATGCACATGAAAATGATCTAGAGACGTGTGGGCTTACTGTACAATACATGTAGCTACGTTCTGGCACTGGAACGCAGGACGCGCTGGTCTAAATAGTGTGCGGCGTCCTCATCCGCGTCAGGTGCGTTGATTGCTGAGTGAGAGCAGCCGGCAGGGGCGCGGCAGGAAAGTAACGCCCGTGGGCAAAGTGGGGAAAGTTGTGGCTATGTGGGAAGAACGGAGTTGTTGAGTTGGTTTCTGTTTTTGAGCCGTTCCGCTGCAGGAGGTTTTGACCGATCCATGCGTTTATCTCCTCAAGGCAGGAGCTGAGACAAGCAACAGTGGCAGAGGTGGACCCAGAGGAGGAGACCTTAAGGTAGAGGTGTGTGTCTTCAGCATAGCAGTGGAAATTAATTCCATGTCTGCTGACGACACACTCGAGTGGAAGCATGTAGATGGTGAAGAGGGTTGGACCGAGTATGGAGCCCTGATGGACTCCACAGGTGACGGTGTGAGGACGAGATTCAGCATCCCCAGGACTAGGTGCTTGGTCCTGTCAGTGAGGTAGGAGCGGAACCAGTGAAAGGCAGTGTCAGAGAGGCCGATGAAGTGCTGGAGACGGTGGGTGTTTTGGTCAATGGTGTCAGTTAGCTGCTAAGATAGCTTTAAACAACACCAACAAATAAGTGTTTACTAAAGTTTAAGAAGTATAGATGGCACTACGGTACAGAAGAAAGTAAGAAGATATTGACAGGAAATTAACAAGTCAATTAAAAGTCTAGAGTACCCCCCTTTGCAACTGGCTGCTTGACTTCCTCACAGACAGACCCCAATCTGTGAGAGTGGGCAACAACACCTCCAGTGCCATCTCCCTGAGCACCGGCTCCCCCCAGGGCTGCGTCCTGAGTCCGCTGCTGTTCACGTTGATGACCCATGACTGCTGCGCTAGGTCCACTGCTAACCACATTGTGAAGTATGCAGACGACACGACAGTAGTGGGCCTCATCCGTGACAACAACGACATGGACTACAGGGAGGAGGTGAAACATCTGGTTGACTGGTGCAGAACCAACAACCTGGTCCTGAATGTCAACAAGACCAAGGAGATCATCGTTGACTTCAGGAAGCACCAGTCGAGTCACGCTCCACTCTTCATCAACGGCACAGCGGTGGAGATGGTAAGCAGCACCAAGTTCCTGGGGGTGCAGATAACTGACAATATAACCTGGTCCCTACACACCGGAGCTCTTGTAAAAAGAGCTCAGCAGCGCATGCACTTTTTGCGTCGGATGAAAAGAGCGCAGCTCCCTCCCTCCATTCTCACCACATTCTACAGAGGCACTATAGAGAGCCTGCTGACCAACTGCATCTCTGTCTGGACTGGAGCCTGCAATGCCTCAGACTGGAAGTCTCTCCAGAGAGCGGTGAGGACGGCGGAAAAGATCATCAGGACTTCTCTTCCTCCTATCCAGGAGATCGCAAAAAGCCGCTGCCTGACCAGGGCTCAGAAAATCTGCAAAGACTCCTCCCACCCCCACCAAGGACTGTTTTCACTGCTGGACTCTAGAAAGAGGTTCTGCAGCCTATGAAGTAGAACCTCCAGCTTCTTCCGTCAGGCCGTAAGACTCTTGAACGCATCATAATTAAATTAAATTATCCCCTCAACTCCCCCCAAAATGGATTAACTCGCTGGAATAAAAAAGACAATATAACATACATCCATAAACGTGGATGCATGTGAAAAAGTGCAATATATTTTTTCTGTACAGTAATCTATTTATTTATTTATATATATTTATATATATTTATTTATTTATATATATATATTTATATATTATTTATATATATTTATTATTTATATATGCACCTTATTGCTTTTTTATCCTGCACTACCATGAGGTTATGTAACGAAATTTCGTTCTTATCTGTGCTGTAAAGTTCAAATTTGAATGAAAATAAAAAGGAAGTCTAAGTCTAAGTCTAAGTCTAAGTCTAAGATAATATAGCAACAACTGTTGGAGTGTCAGCATTGTCACAGTCAGTACACGGCACGTAAGAGGAGGGCTGTTACGTCTTCGGGGACGCATAGCTGTGCTGGTGTGTTCCTTCCAGTACAGAAGACAAGCAGGAGGAGTGTGCAGGTAGGATTAAGTATTTTTAATAAATAAAAGGCAGGACAAAAATATGAAACTGAGGACGCTAGCAAGCGTGGAGCTAAACAAAAAACCAAAATGTCACCAAGGGTGATAAACAAGGAATGCTAGCGTGCACAAACTTACTATGAGGAGAAAACCAGAGGAAACGTAAATGTTGCATAAAGCAAACATTGACCCAGCACTTACTGCTGGGTGACAGGAAACTATAAAGGGGAGTGATTAGCCAAAACACCTGGTGGAAACACTAATTGCAAAACTAAGACAGGTGAGGAGAATCAGTGCCCATGGAAACCAAGAATAAACAGGAAAAGAGGGTGCAACCAGGAAACAGACTAAAACCAGAAACATAACCAACATAAATCATGCCATGATCCGGGTAACGATCATGACAAGGGCGGGTCTATCCATAACTTGGCGGTGTCGATACTAGATTGATACTAGAGTGATTTGTTCCATATTTTGGAATACTTCCCTGCAAACAGGAGGACTTTGAGGGCAAAAAACAAAAGATTTCAATAAGCAAAATATAATAGTTTTTTGCTTTTGTTTAGTTATTGTGTACTACGAACTTTGTTTTGCTCAAACAATTGTATTTAATAGAAGAGAGTAAGGAACTAGTTTAAATAGTGTGTTGATATTGTTACACTGCCAATAGTACTCACCATGACTAAATACAACAATTTGGAGTCAATACGTGTGATCGGTATCGGTTCTGGTATTGACTGATCTCACTCATTAATGATCGGTGGCATGAAACCCTGATCAGAACATCTCAAGCTGAGAAATTTGTTGATTGGATTTAGATTGTTTTTTATGGGACACAATTATTTTGGTTTTCATACGGTTTGAAACACTTTGGAAAGAATTAAGAACCAAAACCAAGGCACCACTGATGTATTATTTGTATTTTTTTAATGCAGTCGAGCAACGCTGGAACATGATAAAGATGTTTTGCACAAACACACAGAGCAGCTTGCCAAAGGGCACGACATGGAAAGGCAGTTGGATTCCTTTAATCTGTGGCCTACAAGCTGCCATTCACCTTGACTGTAAACACACATGCGCAGCAAGGCGAAAAGAGCAATTTAAAACATTAAGCTGTGCAGGTAATTGTTTGACCTTTTGAGTTGGCAGATGATCAAAGTGTTGGAGAAAGACTCGAAAGCTGCAATGGTCCGGGAAAGGTAAATATGACAACATACAAGTGAGCTGTCAGCCCTCCAGAGTCACCGTGAGCGTTGGCCTGATTGAGGAGAGCTACTATACATTGTTTGAAAGGTTAAGTGTGTTATCCCCAACGCAGAGTGGGGGTATAGACTACTGTGTTTTAATCTATCATTGAAGATGGTGCACATTTACAGTAGGACTATAAGAGACTATGAATGGGGAGGCCTGACCCAGGAAGTAGAGCGAATCATCATCCAGTACAGTCCTCCCTCTCCATATCGTGGATTTTAATGTTATTACTGGTATATCACTTCTAAAGCATATTCTACATATTGAATTAAATTAAGTCTTATATGTGTCATAGTGCAGTATTTGTCTTATTTTCTTAACAATGTTTGGTAGATTTGTGTTTATTTTTATTAATCAAAAAATGTGTTCAAATGTTAATTTTTAAATATTAAAATCTCAATTTGTAATGTAACATTTCAAAATGAGCTGACGATAACTGTTCTGTCCAGTTGATATATCTTGTCTTCGTACATTTCTGAGTCTTATTTGCAAGTTTTATATAGCAGACTTTGCATGCTGTTGCAATTCCAAGATGTTAGATGGCTGTTAGTGTTTGGACTGCGGTGTGTAACCGAGTCAGTAAGTAGTCTTTGCCAGAATGTCTAGTCTCATCTTGCGCCCAACAAAGGGTTTACACTGTAAGTATTGTGCTTATTAGTTACTTAGTTGTAGTTTTCATTTGAAGTGTTGAACTTGCCACTTGAAATTGGCAATGCTAATCAGTAGCATGGCTATAGTAAAGCCAATTTAAATAAGCATCAAACTTGCACGAAAAGCGGAGCCTAACTTTATGTTCGAGTGTTTTCTGTCACGCTTTCTTGGCATGAAAAATTGCAACATTACCATGAGGCAGTCTGGCTTAGTCCGCTCTTGAGTGTTTCTTGTTTCCTCGCCAAGTGTTTGATCCGCCGTTGAGTCCGCAACCAGACATGATGTCAAAACCTACAAAGATGTCAAAATGTGGCACCTTTTGATTTTATGTGAATAGTACTGCTTGTAATTTGGTAAATGCCTGTACAAGAACTGTCATGATCCATTGTCCGGATCATGTTTTGTTTAGTTAAAGTCTCCCTTAGTTCTGTTTCAGCACCCCTGGGTTTGTGTTGTCTTGGTTGCCATGGGTGCTGATTATTTTCCACCTGCCTCTCATTAGTGTTCGGAACGCTCATCTACTCCCAGGCACTAATCAGAGAGCTATTTATTCCTGCTTTTCACCACACTCAGTCTGGCTGTCTTGTTTGTTTCACGCAACAGTTACGTTGAATACCTTTTTGATTCCTGAGCTAAGCTTCGACATTTGTTTGCCTGTTTCTGTGCTAAGCTTTTCCATTAGCTTTTCCTTAGCTTCTCGTGCAATGGGCAGGCTTTTCTGTTTCTTTGAATTTTCCTGTACTTTTGTATTTTGACCGATTTATGGAGAATAAATCATTATCCTACCTGCATTATGCCTCCGGAGTTCCATTTGCATCCTGGGAAAACGATCCGCGCATTAACATGCGACCCCACCGTAACAAGTACCAGATTCGATACCCATCCCTGGATGTCTGTAACCCAATTGTCATGACCTGTTGCCCGAATAATGTCTTGATTTATGTTAAGTAGATTTTTTATTTTGTTTAAGTCTGTTACTGTTCTCAATGCTCTTTCCCTTTGTTTACTTTTAGTTGCCCTTGACACTAAATGATCACACCTGTTTTCCGTTTAGTGTTTTCACCTGATTTTGACTTTGTGTGTCTCAGTCTGTTTTGTTTTTTTTCTCCACTTGGGCTGCGCCCCGGGCTGATGTAACAGTTGGTTGGGGGGCGCATAATAAATGAAAATAACATAACATAACAAAATCCCTCCCCTTTATATTTTGGTGTCTCCCAGCTTAGAGTCGCTGGAGTACGCTTTACGCCTCAGGTACGTTTGCTCTTGCTGTGGTAACTTTTCCTTTTGTTTACCCTTTGCAACAGTTGCATTCTACAGCTTATGTAGGTGCATCCTGTTTCAACTGATCAACCTTGAGATGTTTCTACAGCGTAGTTGGAGTCCACCTGTGGTGAATTCAGTTGGTTGGACATGATTTGGAGAACACACACTGTCTACAGTATGGAAGGAATTCATATGGACACATTCCTGGGTGGATCTCGCGTGAGAGGAAGGTGGGGTTTAATCATTCTGCAATGCAGTCAGCTGAAAATTATGGAAAGCACCACTTTACATAGCAACTGACGCTGTGGTCTAAGTTGGAATTGCCACAAAACACTCAACAATCTACAGTCGTCTGGCGCTTAAGTGGATAGTGCACCCCCCCAATTCGTCACATTTTGTGTGAAGTAAACCGTGATAAATGGGGCCATATAAATCCCCTTCCTAATGTATATACAATATAAGGTCTCAAACTTGACAGTGCATGGAGGAGCACAAACCAAGAGTAAAGTGGAATTAATATTTTGTAGACCTATAAAAATCTGCTGCCCTGAAGGTCTCAATGAGCACAGTGGCCTCCATCATTCGTAAATGGAAGAAGCCTGGAACCACCGACAGTCTAAACTGAGATGTGGGGTCATAGTCAGGGAGGTGACCAAGAACCCGATGATTACTCTGTCAGAGCTACAGCATTCCTCTGTGGAGAGAGGAAAACCTTCCAGAAGGACAACCATCCCTGCAGCAATCCACCAATCAGGCCTGTATGGTATAGTGGCCAGGGAAAAGCCATTTTTTAATAAAAGTTTACCTAAATGCCCTTGAAAGATTTTCAGACCTAGACAAACAAAATGATCTGGTCTGATGAAGACTGAATTCTTTGGCGTGAATGCCAGGCGTCATGTTTGGAGGAAACCAGGCACCGCTCATCACCAGGCCAATGGTGGTGGTGGCATCATGCTGTGGGGATGTTTTTCAGTGGCAGGAATTGGGAGACTAGTCAGGATGGAGGGAAAGATGGATGCAGCATTGTAAAGAGACACCCTCCATGTAAACCTGCTTCACGGCGCTCTTGAACTCAGACTGGGGCGATGGTTCATCTTTCAGCAGGACAGCGACCCTAAGCACACAGCCAAGATATCAAAGGAATGGCTTCAGGACAACTCTGTAAATGTCCTTGAGAGGCTCAGCCAGAGCCCAGACTTGAATCTGATTGAACGTCTCTGGCGAGATCTGAAAAGGGCTGTGCACCGACCCTTCCTATCCAACCTGATGGAGATTGAGAGGTGCTGCAAAGAGGAATGGTCGAAACTGCCCAACGATAGGTGTGCCAAGCTTGTGGCATCGTATTCAAACATACTTTAGGCTGTAATTGCTGCCAAAGGTGCATCAACAAAGTATTGAGCAAAGGCTGTGAATACTTATGCACATGTGATTTCTTAGTTTCTTTAAATAAAATGTTCAACATTTTCTAAAAAGAAACTGTTTCATATTGTCTTTATCGAGTATTGAGGGTAGAATTCATTTTACTTTGGAATAAGGCTGTAACATAACAAAAAGTGAAGGGCTGTGAATACTTTGCGGATGCACTCAATTCTTAATATTTAATGCAGGGGGTCGCCAACCCAAGGATTGTGATTGACCAGTCGATTTCTGGGACCCTACGGAAATAATGGAGAAAAAAAAAACTATTAATATCACATCAGCCATTTTAGCCCCTGAACACGCCTGTACACTTCGCCTCTCTCTCTTAAGCCTCACATCTGCCGCTCTTGACACCGCAACCACCACACATGCCCAGCGTGGCTGCACACCACACCCGTTCGTCTTGCAAACGGCGTGATGTGCACAACAATCATCAAGCTGCAACAATGCATTAAGGCTGAATGTTGCAACGCATCGGACATTTTCTAGCATCCTCAACCATCATCATCATAGCTTGCCTGCGACGGGAAGCTAACAAGCCCAACAATTGAGTCCGTGAACATTGCTCCAAAGTACGGATTTTGTGTTGATTTCTATATACAACAGTAAACACTGACATGTGCAATAGCAGTAATATATGATTAAACAAGGCGGCAGCTAAAGAAGGACTTCCCCGTTTATCCCCACTTTCATCACAAGGGAAAAACCCGCCAGCTGAACAGCGGATTTTACTACTTCCGGCGCTGACGTAAGACAACAATGTGAGATGTGAGTCTCGTCCCATATGTGACCATAGGATGAACAAATATATCACGGTATTAAGATTATAGTGACCATTAACAGTTAGCTTCTACAGCTGGGGTGCCCAAAGTGTGGTGTTGTCATTGACCCAAGGTATATTACAAAATACCCCCGGAAAAATTGGAAAAACCACAAGAAGCACAATGAGAAAAAAACAAAAATGTTGACATCAGCCAATAATACAAACAAAAAGCTTTGTCTTTAAGTTTCAACAACAAAATACAATATGTTGGTTATGTGTGTATGTATATATATATATATATATATATATATATATATATATATATATATATATATATATATATATATATATATATATATATAGGCTTCACGGTGGCAGAGGGGTTAGTGCATCTGCCTCACAATACGAAGGTCCTGAGTAGTCTTGGGTTCAATCCCGGGGTCGGGATCTTTCTGTGTGGAGTTAGCATGTTCTCCCCGTGACAGCGTGGGTTCCCTCCGGGTACTCCGGCTTCCTCCCACCTCCAAAGACATGCACCTGGGGATAGGTTGATTGGCAACACTAAATTGGCCCTAGTGTGTGAATGTGAGTGTGAATGTTGTCTGTCTATCTGTGTTGGCCCTGCGATGAGGTGGCGACTTGTCCAGGGTGTACCCCGCCTTCCGCCCGATTGTAGCTGAGATAGGCTCCAGCGCCCCCCACGACCCCAAAGGGAATAAGCGGTAGAAAATGAATGAATGAATGAATGAATGAATGAATATATATATATATATATATATATTTTTTTTTTTAATACACTGCTGTACACCAAACCAATTTTTTGCCCTCAATTGATGCAGATCTGATTTTTATTTTCCAGTTTAAACGCTCCAAAGTGCTTCATATCTGATCTTTTCACATAAGATTCAGGCCACATCAGGGGGTAGTCAAATCCGATTGGAATCTGATATTTTCAAATGAAACCTGAATGCAACATTTTCATAATTTTTTGGTGAGCTGTGTCATGTGTGTGTGTGGTGAAAGTGCAAGCCCTCCAGCGGAAGTGGATACATCATCACAACTCTGATTTCGGTGAGCAAAGTCTATTTTCGACGGCCGAATTTTCGGGGCATCACTGTACAAATAATAGGCTATATGTAATATAAAAATATATATTTTAATTCCAAAGAAATTGCAATTGCTGAAGGACCAGAATTGTTGCTGTTGTGTATTTGCTTACATTTTCCTTACGTATTTTACGTACGTAAGTGAGTTGAAAAGATTAGAACCATCCCATGTATGTTACACTATATCATTCCTTCGCAAATTGTGGGGCTACATATCTCCATTCATGCATTATATTACTTTAATTTACAAACCTAATGTAACATTGGAAATTATCGGTATCAGTTTCAAAATTATCGGTATCGGTTTCAAAAAGTAAAATTTATGACTTTTTAAAAGCCGCTGTGTACACGGACGGAGGGAGAAGTACAGAGCGCCAATAAACCTTAGAGGCACTTCCTTTGCGTGCCGGCCTAGTCACATAATATCTACGGCTTTTCACACACACAAGTGAATGCAAGGCATACTTGGTCAACAGCCATACAGGTCACACTGAGGGTGACCGTATAAACAACTTTAACACTGTTACAAATATGCGCCACACTGTGAACCCACGCCAAACAAGAATGACAAACACATTTCGGGAGAACATCCGCACCGTAACACAACATAAACACAACAGAACAAATACCCAGAACCCCTTGCAGCACTAACTCTACGCTACAATATACACCCCCCGCTACCCACCTCAACCCCCTCATGCTCTCTCAGGGAGAGCATGTCCCAAATTCCAAGCTGCTGTTTTGAGGCATGTTAAAAAAAATAATGCACTTTGTGACTTCAATAATAAATATGGCAGTGCCATGTTGGCATTTTTTTCCATAACTTGAGTTGATTTATTTTTGAAAACCTTGTTACATTGTTTAATGCATCCAGCGGGGCATCACAACAAAATTAGGCATAATAATGTTTGAATTCCATGACTGTATATATCGGTATCGGAATCGGTAATTAAGAGTTGGACAATATCGGAATATCGGATATCGTCAAAAAGCCATTATCGGACATCCCTAGCGGTGACTTTAATCTTTTTGTTCATTTTCGGAATCTCGTCAAATTCCTTTCTTTTCACTTTATTGAACTCCACATGCAAGTGATTGATTTAATTGATTGATTGATTGAAACATTTATTAGTAGATTGCACAGTACAGTACATATTAGTACGTACAATTGACCACTAAATGGTAACAACCAAATAAGTTTTTCAACTTGTTTAAGTCGGGGTCCACGTTAATCAATTCATGGTAAGTGACGCCGAGGTTACATTGGGGCCTGTGCGCGTTTGCACTGGAGTCTGATAAAGATCACATTTTACTTACTCAGCTGCAAAAAATCTGATTTGAGCCACTTTGGCTTGCAGTGTAAATTTTGTCAAAAACTGTTAAAAGTTATGTGTTGTTGTTCAGTCTGTTAAGTATAGCTTTCTTCAGTTGATGCTTGAGCAAACCGAAGTGTCTGATCGTTTCTTGATAACATTGTGAATCCTACATCTTTTATTTATGCACACATGATTGTTCCACAAAAGAGTTGGCAAAAAAAATCACAGTGCACTGGAGCTAACAGAAGCTAGCTAGCTCGCTCTTCTTTGTTTTATTTTGCAGCTCTCTGTGGCTCATTGCTGCCTTTCACAGGTCATTCCAGGTACTACATCAGGTCTGTTGGTATGTGTGGCGGGCGGTCTTGGTATTCTCCTCCTACCTCACATGGCATAAAAACACACAGGAATGTTTTTGTTGTCGTATGTGGGGTCTCTGTGTGTATGCCCTCCTCAACTGGCAGGTTTATCTACAACGCCCGCTCTATGTGGTTCAAACTTAACAGCCTCATGAGACGGCTGATAGATGGAGTACATTTATGTGCTGCCTATATATCCAAAGCACTTCATAAAAGTCACATTGCATTTCTTAACTTCACACACTGCACAGTTCATAAAATATGTGCCACGGAAGACAGTCAGGAGTAATTAAGAGTTCGTTGTTTATTTGGCTGAAGGTTATATAACTGAATAAGCCATAAAAACACACCGTTAAAACCGTGTTTCAGACCTCCTGATGTCTCAATTATGTTCTTGCGGCTTCAACAGTTGTCATCCTCAGCTGACCTTTGCCTTATGAAATGCTACATTTTCAGGGCTTACAGTTTTCATGGCTGCAGGAGCGTGTGTGTGTGTGTGTGTGTATGTGTGTGTGTGTGTGTGTGTGTGTGTGTGCTAGTGAGCAAACATACTAGCAGGTACGATTGAAAAGCAAAAATATCGGCAGTAATGATTTCTTTAAAGGGGAACTGCACTTTAAAAACATGTTTGCCTATCGTTGACAATCAGTATGTTCAGTTCAATTCAGTTTCAGTTTATTTGGAACATGCATACGATACAATGTAATATATATCACAATTCCAGTTGTTTCATTACAGCACATCCGAAAAAGAGTAGGAAGAAGTAGAGCTTATTTAATCCTACGTCTTTGCATATCATAGCAATTTTATCCAATTTCTTTGTTCTCTGTAACAGAACAGTGAACAAATAAATAATAAATAAATAATATACTGTAGTAAGAAAATATTAAATACATAAATAATCTATGTCTCAATAAAAAAAAGGGTTCAAGATGTTCATCATAATTCTTGTTCTGTGTACTTTGTGAACACTTGCAGTTTGAACAGTCTCTTAAACTGAATCATATTGGTGCTCTGTTTGATTTCTTTGGTTAATCCATTCCATAATTGAATTCCACATACTGATATGCTAACGGTTTTAAGTGTTGTACGAGCATACAAAGGTTTTAAATTAGATTTTCCTCTAAGTTTATAAGGCAAACTGCCTTTCTCCTCTGACACGGCTGACCTCCTCACCCTGCATGTCGTCAAACAACATTCCGATGGACATGATATTCCGATGGACATCGTCTCTGACCGGGGCCCTCAATTTACCTCTAAGGTATGGAGAGCGTTCTGCAAGGGAATCGGGGCCTCGGTCAGCCTCATTTCCGGATACCACGCACAGAGCAACGGACAGGCCGAAATGGCCAACCAGAGTTTAGAGACCATACACCGCTGTGTGGCACAACGCCAGCCCACATCCTGGAGCAGGTTTATTACTTGGATGGAATACTCCTATAACGCCATGAAGAGCTCCGCCACCGGTATGTCCCCATTCGAGTGCTCTTTGGGATATCAATGTTTCAATATCAATATCTATGTTTCCCCAGCAGGAACAGGAGATCGCTGTCCCCTCCACGAGGGCCCAGGTGTCAGAGGGTGTGGAGAGCACTGGTGAGAGCATCGGAGAGGATGTGCCGCAGCGCCAACAAACGTTGTATCCCGGCTCCTTCTTATCAGCCGGGACAACTGGTGATGTTACTCGCCATAGACCTCAGCCTTCAGGTACCGTCCAAGAAGTTAGCCCCCGTTTTGTTGGTCCCTACCCCATTGTCTCTATCATCAACCCGGCATCTGTGAAATTGGCTCTCCCACCCACGGTCAAGCGACACCCTGTTGTTCACGTTTCCCAGGTCAAACCGGTGGCGGAGAGCACGTTCTTACCTTCTACCCCCCCCCTTCCCCCCCCCGCTCCATGGTGACCCGGTGTGGACGATGAAGGAAACCCTTAGGGTCCGTTGACACATTATGGGGCTCTTTTACCTGGTCGACTGGGAGGGATACGGACCAGAGGATAGGTCTTGGGAACCTGTCTCCTACCTTGCCGACCCCTCTCTTCTCGAGGATTTCTACCGTGCCAACCCGGGTGCTCCCCGGCGCTCGTCGGGTGCCTCGCCGAAGGAGAGGGTACTGTCACGGCGCGGGCTCGATCCCGCCTTTCATCGGCAGCAAGTTCTGCCAGCACCTTAGTTCGCAGCATTCCAAGACATACCCCCGCTCGCTCTGGGTGCCTCACGCCCACGCAACAGCAAAGCTGCAGACAATCATCAATCGGCGCACCTGGGACTAATCAAGACAGGCAGCATAAAGACCAGTGGACCCATGGAGCTTACGCCAAAACGTAGTTTCTCCTCACAGTAAGCATCCCTAGTTTCTCGCGTCTCATGTCCTTTGTGTCCTCCACAGTGTCCTTCCTGTTTCCCCGTGTTCGAGTTGTGTACCTCGACTTCCTCGACCTCTACTTGGACACGGACCTTGTCGCTTCTCTCCAGCCCCCAACCACCTGCCTGCCCACGGACTACGTCTTTGCCTCGCCCCTCTGGACTGACGAAGGATTCATCCAACACGCACTTACAACAACCCTGTTAACATTTACATTATTAATTCCACACATCATCTGGCACCACACACTTAGAGTAGCATACACCTCGCACACACTCATCAAAGGTTTAAATAAACCTGTTAACCTGACCTTCCTCGTGGTGTCGTCTCCTTCTCCTATCGTACGTAACACTATATCCAACATTATGTATTATTCTAATTGATCTTTTTTGTAACATAGTTAGTGAATGAAACGCACGCACGTGTAGTTGTTTCCCCATATTTCTACACAATAACTCAGATATGGTAACACTAGTGAGTATGAGAGACAAGAACAAACATGTCTTTTTTCTAAATGATTTTAAAGATGATAAAAAAAAAAAACGCTTGAAAGATGGGGCTAATGGGAGTCACCATTGCAGTCTTCAAATCCCTCTAAACCAGGGGTACCCACACTTTTCTGCAGGCGAGCTACTTTTCAATTGACCGAGTTGACGGGCTCTACCTCATTCATATATATAATTTATATTTATTTATTTATGAAAGAGACGTTTTTTGTTTACAGGTTAAAGGCCTACTGAAACCAACTACTACCGACGACGCAGTCTGATAGTTTATACATCAATGATGAAATCTTAACTTTGCAACACATGCCAATACGGCCGGGTTAGCTTATTAAAGTGCAATTTTAAATTTTGCGCGAAATATCCTGCAGAAAATGTCTCGGTATGATGATGTCTGCGCGTGACGCCACAGATTGTGGAGGACATTTTGGGACAGCATGGTGGCCAGCTATCAAGTCGTCTGTTTTCATCGCAAAATTCCACAGTATTCTGGAAATCTGTGTTGGTGAATCTTTTGCAGACAGCAAAGAAGAAAGCTGTAGGTGGGAAGCGGTGTATTGTGGCAGGTGTTGTGCTGGATAACGCACCCCCGCCGTAGAATGCACCCCTTGACTGTTGTGCCGGATAACACAGCCGGTGTTTCATTGTTTACATTCCCGGAAGATGACAGTCAAGCTTTACCATTGGCTTGTGGAGAACTGGGACAACAGAGACTCTTACCAGGAGGACTTTGAGTTGGATACGCAGACGCGGTACCGTGAGTACGCATGCAGCTGCGGCTTCCAAACATTTGATAGCTTCCCCGTATGTGCGTGCCGCTATGTGCATGTCACGTACGTAACTTTGGGGACTTTGGGGAAATATATGTGCTGTATGAACTTTGGGGAGGTGAACAGTACTTTGGGCTGTGGGATTGAGTGTGTTGTGCAGGTGTTTGAGTTGTATTGGCGGGTTATATGGATGGGAGGGGGGAGGTGTTTGTTATGCGGGATTAATTTGTGGCATACTAAATATAAGCCTGGTTGTGTTGTGGCTAATAGAGTATATATATGTCTTGTGTTTATTTACTGTTTTAGTCATTCTCAGCTGAATATCACAGCATCTTCCCTATCTGAATCGCTCCCACTGCCCTCTAGTCCTTCACTCTCACTTTCCTCATCCACGAATCTTTCATCCTCGCTCAAATTAATGGGGAAATCGTTGCTTTCTCGGTCCGAATCGCTCTCGCTGCTGGTGGCCATGATTGTAAACAATGTGCAGATGTGAGGAGCTCCACAACCTGTGAGTCACGCTACTCGTCTGCTACTTCCGGTACAGGCAAGGCTTTTTTATCAGCGACCAAAAGTTGCGAACTTTATCGTTGATGTTCTCTACTAAATCCTTTCAGCAAAAATATGGCAATATCGCGAAATGATCAAGTATGACACATAGGATGGACCTGCTATCCCCGTTTAAATAAGAAAATCGCATTTCAGTAGGCCTTTAAAGGTGGTTAATGATAATACAAGCATGTTTAACACATACATATTCCTTTCTTTCATGAAGACAGGAATATAAGTTGGTGTATTACCTGAGTCTGAGGACTTGCATTGATTGCACTTCCGCGGGAAGCTGATTTGTTCTTTGCCAGAGTTCAGTATTGCTGATGGTGTCTGGCCATCGGATGTGGAGAATCTTCCGCAGGCAGCTGTTAGTGAAGACCTGCACTTTTTTGACAATGTCAGCTGTGGTTCTCCAGGTCTCTGCTCCAGTTAAGAGAACTGCTTTGATGTTGGAGTTAAAGAATCTGACCTTGGTGTTGAGGGTCAGTTCTTTCGAGATCCAAATGTTACGCAGTTGGGTAAACGCAACACGTGCCTTCCTGATTCGTGCTTTTATGTCAGCGACTGTGCCGCCCTGATTGTCAATCACACTGCCAAGGTAGGTGAAGGATTCAACCTCTTCCAATACCTCTCCATCCAACGTGATTGCTCTGGTGTTGGCATGGTTAGTCTTGAGGATCTTGGTCTTGCCTTTGTGGATGTTGAGTCGTACTTTTTGCCGAAGTGCAGTCCACGGTGTTGATTTTCTCCTGCATCTGTTGTTGGGTGTGTGAAAGTAGTGCCAGATCGTCGGCATAGTCAAAGTCGTCCAGTTGTGCCCAAGGTGTCCACTGAATCCCGTTCCTTCCCCGTGCGGTTGAGGTCTTCATTATCCAGTCAATGGCTAGCAGGAAGAGGAGGGGCGAGAGAAGACAGTCCTGTCTGACCCCAGTCTTCAGTTAGCTGTCCTCCATGGACCACCTTACATGTCAGTCCCTCCTAGGAGGTCCTGATGATGGAAGCAATAAAATCACAGGGCGAAACAAATGATGGCTTTATTTTGCACTGAATGCATTATCTTATTCATATTCAACTGTGTATGTAGTGTATCCAAAAAGCCTAGAATAAAGGGATAGATACACTTTTGTTTTGTAGTACTGAATGACTCATTCTAATTGCCAGTAATATTCTTCAATGAACAAATGACAGACTGAATGACTGAGCACAGTTCAGTGTGCATTACGTACTTACCAAGGCGGAAGAAAAAGTAGTTCCCATCAATCGCGTTTCAATTAGACGAGCGCTCAATGATTTACAAACCCCGTTTCCATATGAGTTGGGATATTGTGTTAGATGTAAATATAAATGGAATACAATGATTTGCAAATCATTTTCAACCCATATTCAATTGAATGCACTACAAAGACAACATATTTGATGTTCAAACTGATAAACATTTTTTTTTTTGCAAATAATCATTAACTTTAGAATTTGATGCCAGCAACACGTGCCAAAGTAGTTGGGAAAGGGCATGTTCACCATTGTGTTACATCACCTTTTCTTTTAACAACACTCAGTAAACATTTGGGAACTGAGGAGACACATTTTTTAAGCTTCTCAGGTGGAATTCTTTCCCATTCTTGCTTGTTGTACAGCTTAAGTTGTTCAACAGTCCGGGGGTCTCCGTTGTGGTATTTTAGGCTTCATAATGCGCCACACATTTTCAATGGAAGACAGGTCTGGACTATAGGCAGGCCAGTCTAGTACCCGCACTCTTTTACTATGAAGCCACATTGATGTAACACGTGGCTTGGCATTGTCTTGCTGAAATAAGCAGGGGCGTCTATGGTAGCGTTGCTTGGATGGCAACATATGTTGCTCCAAAACCTGTATGTACCTTTCAGCATTAATGGTGCCTTCACAGATGTGTAAGTTACCCATGTCTTGGGCACTAATACACCCCCATACCATCACAGATGCTGGCTTTTCAACTTTGTGCCTATAACAATCCGATAGGTTCTTTTCCTCTTTGGTCCGGAGGACACGACGTCCACAGTTTCCAAAAACAATTTGAAATGTGGACTCGTCAGACCACAGAACACTTTTCCACTTTGTATCAGTCCATCTTAGATGAGCTCAGGCCCAGCGAAGCCGACACCGTTTCTGCGTGTTGTTGATAAACGGTTTTCGTTTTGCATAGGAGAGTTTTAACTTGCATTTACAGATGTAGCGACCAACTGTAGTTACTGACAGTAGGTTTCTGAAGTGTTCCTGAGCCCATGTGGTGATATCCTTTACACACTGATGTCACTTGTTGATGCAGTACAGCCTGAGGGATCGAAGTTCACGGGCTTAGCTACTTACGTGCAGTGATTTCTCCAGATTCTCTGAACCCTTTGATGATATTACAGCCTGTAGATGGTTAAATTCCTTGCAATAGCTGGTTGAGAAAAGGTTTTTCTTAAACTGTTCAACAATTTGCTCACACATTTGTTGACAAAGTGGTGACCCTCGCCCCATCCTTGTTTGTGAATGACTGAGCATTTAATGGAATCTACTTTTATACCCAATCATGGCACCCACCTGTTCCAAATTTGCCTGTTCACCTGTGGGATGTTCCAAATAATTTAGTATAGTTTGATGAGCATTCCTCAACTTTATCTGTATTTATTGCCAACTTTCCCAACTTCTTTGTCACGTATTGCTGGCATCAAACTCTAAAGTTAATGATTATTTGCAAAAAAAAAAAGGTTTATCAGTTTGAACATCAAATATGTTGTCTTTGTAGCATATTCAACTGAATATGGATTGAAAATTATTTGCAAATCATTGAATTCCGTTTATATTTACATCTAACACAATTTCCCAACTCATATGGAAACGGGGTTTGTACTTAATCAAAACTGTCTTCCTGTTAATGATATCAATTATCTCTAATAACTAAAGTATCAAAAGTATTGATATTTTGACTTGAGAATCAATATTAGAGCATAAATATCTGGCATCGGCAGTGTCAATATTTCAGTACCGATCTGCACATCACTGGTTAATCTTTCCGTATAAAAAGGCAAATGACATGCAGTGATATCGCTAGATTTGAAAGATAGGGTGTGTTTGGGTTTGTTATTTTTTTACTCACTTATGATAAATAAGGTGAGAAACACTATTGAATTCAAGACAGAAGTCATAGCTAGTGCTCCCCTAAAATAAAATAAAAAACGACGTCCACGACAAGGATATCGCGACTGCCTAATTAGAAAAGTGATTAGTGTAATAACAACTTAATTCCAGATTAGTGGGAATTGGAGACGAGCTTTGTTGCAAGTCCAGGGGCTGGAGACCCCAGTGGGAAGATGGGTTAATCAGACACCATTGTTCTCTTTCTGCACAAAAAATGTAGTCTGTTCAGTGTAATCAGTCTTGCAGAGAAGTACAATCACATGATTTTCCTCAGATGTTTCTCATCACACATGTTAGCACTTTTAGTCCTTGATCTATAATTTAATTTAAAACTGGATAAGACTAAAGTTTAGGAAAAAAAAACAATCAACTACTTCCAAGTTTGATGAATATATCAAACTGTTATTTTAGATTATGTGTGATTATCAGTCAGCCACCATTGGTTACATTGATATATTTGCGAAAGTCAGGGTGTCCAAAGTGCAGCCTGGGGCCCATTTGAGGCCCAAAGTGAATTCGTTCTTGTAGCCTGTGGCACAGGTTAAAAATACTACCAAGAAAATAAACAAACAGAAAAAGTGGAATACAAGAGCTAACAGGTGTAATGTAACGAGAAAAAGTTGAAATCTTGACAAGCTGGGTTTTTTTTCCTTTTAAAAAATGGATGGTGACACTTTAGTATGGCGAACATATTCTACCATTAATTAGTTGCTTATTAACATGCAAAGACTTAATTTAGAGTTATTTGGACACTAGGGGAACATATAAGGGTTAGGGTTACTGATAAGCAATAATTCTGAGGTTATTGAGGGAAGACTCTTAGTTAATGGCTTACTGGTTGTATAATAAGGCCATGCAGAATAAGGCAATAATAAGTACTTAATAATGACTAATTAAGAGACAATATGTTACTAATTTGCATGTTAATAAGCAACCAACTAATGGTGAATATGTGTTCCCCATACTAAAGTGTTACCAAATGTATGTATTTTATTGTTTTTTAAAGTGCAAAATATCAATATGTTGTTGTAGATAAAGTAAAAAATAAAATAAAAATAAAAATAATTTGGCTGCGTGTCTCCTTTTTTTTCCTTTAGTAGATGAGGAGGGAAAATGTCTCTTTTGGTAGTCCACTTTGTGACTGACAGGTTTGATTATGCAGACACATTACAATATTCGACAAACTGAAATGTATTCAAAAGGTGCTGGGAAAATATGGTTTCCACAAGCAATTAATTAAAGCCCTTTTCTCTCACGTGCTCAAGTGTAAAAAAAAAAAAAGGTACATAACAGCACAGATTCTGTCGGGAACTTCACTTTTCTTGGACTTTTGCCTATCGTTCACAATCATTATGAGAGACAAGAACACACATGTCTTTTTTTAAACACTGTGTTTGAGACATCCTGATGTCTCAATTATGTTCTTGCGGCTTCAACAGTTGTCATCCTCATCTGACCTTTGCCTTATGAAAAGCTACATTTCCAAGGCTTGCAGTTTTCATGACTGCAGGAGGGTGGGTGTGCGTGTGTGTGCGTGTGTGTGTGAGAGTGTGTGTGTGTGTGTGTGTGCGTGCGTGTGTGTGTGTGTGTGTGTGTGAGCAAACATACTAGCAGGTACGATTGAAAAGCAATGATATTGGCAGTAATGATTTCATTAAAGGGGAACTGCATTTCCAAAAAAAAATGTTGCCTATCGTTCACAATCATTATGACAGACAAAAACACACATGACTTTTTTTTTTAGGCTTCTAAGGATGATAAAAAAACATTTGCAAGATGGGGCTAATGTGAGTCACCGTTGTAGCCTTCAAAGCCCTCTAAGACAACTTCAAATCCCTCTATAAATGTTTTATATACACACTGCAAGTATATATATATATATATATATATATATATATATATATATATATATATATATATATTTATAATACACATATATATATACATATATATATATATATTTATAATACACATATATATATACATATATATATATATATATATATACATATATATATATATATATATATATATATATATATATATATATATATATATATATATATATATATATATATATATATATATATATATAAAATTTAGTAACAGACACGTTCATAATAATATGAAATATGTTCAATATTTACCGTATTTTGGTCATTTTATGCATTTCCATAGCAGCGCACTTCCGCCTTCCGGCAGCAAATGTGTGTTCCTACTTCTGGAAGCAAACACAAATGTGTTCTTAACATGGCAGATTTGGTAACAGACAACAAAGACAACTATTTTTGGACAAATTAGGATTCACAACCTTATCTTTTTGAAGCTGAACATACTGAGGATGAACTGCTGGTTTTAGAAGCCAGCAAAGAGGGTGAAATGTTGGAGCAGACGGAAGCGGAAAGAGTGAGATCGGCGTGACTTGCCAGTGTAAATGTGGAACATCGAGCTAAGCTAAACTGACATAAAGGACATGCTTTCCCTAAGTCAACTTGAAAATTGTCCCCGGCCAGCTGGACTAAACAGACAACTGTCCATCGAGTGAGTCACTATAATATTGATCATGATACATGCAGCACGTCATGCATGTTATTACAACTACATACACTGTCGAGCTAGCTGTGTACAAACAAAACATAAAATGGGGGCCAATACTTAACAGAAACTGTAATATGATTGTTCATGTTTTCCAGTCAGTACATAATGGTGTCCTATCACATTGTGTTGTACATTACAAATTCAAAAGCCATTCAGCTGTTGACAAAACGACATGTGTTACAATGCTAGAAAAAGAGTTCTTCAGTGTTAATTTTTGCAATAACAATGTCGCTACAGCTTGGTTTTTATACAAGTTACGGAACGTAAATTAAATATTCTTGGCGGTTTTTGGATGCATTTTTTGCTTCCATTAGCTGCATTGGTATACACCACAAAGGAGCCAATGTTTACAAATTAGAATGCAAAAAAACCAAAACCTTTTGTTTACTTGTCTCGAATAATGATTGTGAACAATAGGCAAAATTCTAAAAAAAGTGCAGTTCCCCTTTAAGCGTGTCATTGTGTACCTTCATCCAAGATGCGCACTTTGGGTGTAGCGACACTTCAATGCGGGCGTTCCCTGTCAAATCTGGCCTTCCGTGTATTCTCCCATATACTTGTGTACTCGGTGATAGGCAAACTACTTGGAATATGTAGTCTGCTAAGATACCAGTTACTATCCATTCAGTGTAGCTAAGCTCCAGGGGAATTGTAGCAAGCTAAACTAAAAACTACACGGCAAAAGTAGCTTGCAACACTGCATATATATAAATGTATATTTCAACTTAATGTACAACTTTCCACCAAACAAATAGGCAGAGAATGAATGCTGATTTTGATTGTTAATTATATCAAACACAAACTGGAAACATGCCCTATGTCTGGCTTTTTAACATTTTAACATTTCTTCTAACTTCTGCAGTAAAAATAAATGTTATCTTGCATCTGATTTGCCTGTCGTAATGTTTTGCCCTAACCTTAGTTAATCGTGACTCATCATGATATCATGGTATTTAAAAAAAAAAAAAAAAGTTTACCTCCTGGACCCCAGAAAGGGACAAGCAGTAATGGACAGTGTTCTGAAAATTACTTTAAAAAGAGTAATTCATTATAGCTACTTGTTAATTTACCAAAAAAGTAATTGAATTACTAATGGAATTACTCTTTAATAAATGAAATTAATTACAAGGGAAATTAATGTATGCATTATATAAAAAAATCAAAAAAAAATCTGGTATATGCATTTGAAATGTATTTAATATACGAGAACAGTGTGTGGAGTCTGTGCTTCTAAAAGGCCGAGTAGCTTAGTGATGTGTGACATCATCAACAGAGCGCTGTTTTTTTAGCTTTAGCAGTTAGCAGCGCACTTTGTCGGCTTTAACGCCAGCGCTTTTAAATCTTTTCACCGGATTGTGTTACCTCTGGTAATAAAGAGATTAAATGTGCTTCGATGGCTGTGATATCTTTTTATCAACAAACGGGGTGAATTGTGGATGACAAGTTTGTCACTTCAATCATTGATTTGTTGTTCAATACTCCCCTTGTGTACGTGTGCATATGTCGTTGTCTGCTATGTCACTGTGTGATGTTGCCTTTACCTATTTGATAGCAAGTTCAAATAGGGCGGTCTTCCCGTCCGCTTGCTGGGAGTCTCTGGGTCCCTCGGGGCGGGGCATCCCGCCTTTTTGACCGCGTGGGGTGTGGTCTCTCGCTGACTTGGGGGATGGCTGTCCCCTGCTTCTCCCGTGCCTTGTCCTCTGCCGGCCGTGTCTGTCTACGGCCTGCTGCTGGCCCTTCCGGGTGTCCCTCTGGCCTACCTGTCGCTGGCCGGCCTGGTTGCGTGGGGCTGGCGGTCCCTTGTTCCCTGGGCGCCACACCTGCTGTTTTGGGTTGGGCTTTCTGGGTGGCTGGGGCCGTACTCTGGCTCCCGCACATACTGGGAGACAAATTTATTGTACATACAAATACGCATATATACTCACATACACACAGTTATTCATGCATATATACATACATACGCGCACACATAGGTACCTACGCTCCCACATGCATACACAAATACAGAACATACCTACACATTCAAAGTTAATACATCCACACTCACATTCACTGTATAAATATACATAACACATACTTAACATATACAAGTACATATGCATACATATAGTCACGCATATATTTACGTTGTTCTCCTAGGGCAGGGGTCGGCAACCCGCGGCTCCGGAGCCGCATGCGGCTCTTTGATCACTCTGATGTGCTCAGCTGCATACTTGCCGACCCCCCGATTTTCCCGGGAGACTTCCGGATTTCAGCGCCTCTCACAGAAAACTCCCGGGATTAATACTCTCCGATTTTCACCCTTACAATAATAATAAGGGCGTGCCATGATGGTACAGCATTTAGCGCCCTCTACAATCTGCATTAACAGCGTGCCAGCCCGGCCTCTTGGTATATGCATCTTCTGCTTGCACACGTAAGTGACAGCAAGGCATACTTGGTCAACAGCCACACAGGTTACACTGACGGTGGCCATATAAAACATCTTTAACACTCTTACTAATAATGCGCCACACTTTGAACCAAAACCAAACAAGAATGACAAACACATTTCGGGAGAACATCTGCACCTTAACACAACATAAACACAACAGAACAAATACCCAGAATCCCATGCAGCCCTGACTCTTCCGGGCTACATTATACACCCCTGCTACCACCAAACCCCGCCCCCACCCCAACCCTGCTCCCTCACACATCAACCATCCCCCCTCTGTGCGTCGGTTGAGGTGGGCGGGCTTTGGTAGCGGGGGTGTATAATGTAGCCCGGAAGAGCTAGGGCTGCATGGGATTCTGGGTATTTGTTCTGTTGTGTTTATGTTGTGTTACGGTGCAGATGTTCTCCCGAAATGTGTTTGTCATTCTTGTTTGGTGTGGGTTCACAGTGTGGCGCATTATTAGTAAGAGTGTTAAAGTTTTTTATACTGCCACCGTCAGTGTAACCTGTGTGGTTGTTGACCAAGTATGCCTTGCTGTCATTCACGTGAGCAAGCAGAAGTCCCATACTACATGTGGCTGGGCCGGCACGCTGGTTGTAGTGGGCGCTAAATGCTGTACCAACACGGCACGTTCGAGGGAACATTTGCCTTGAAATTCGTAGTCTGCCGGACAATTTCGGGAGGCTTGACAAGAATGACGCTGTCAAGCGCCATTCATATAAAACCCGCGGGCCGCACTAACATTCAATTTTCATATTAAGGTGTGGGCCGTGTTTCTGAGACCATTAGTTTATACATAGCACATAGCAAAAAAAAAACTTTGTATGCAGTGTTATTTCATTTTAAATTTCAAAAGATTTTTGTGGCTCCCATTGTTTTCTTTAATTTGTGAAACTGGTCAAAATGGCTCTTTGACTGGTAAAGGTTGCCGACCCCTGTCCTAGGGGAAACTGAGTAACACACGGCACACTGACAACGCTTAACTTATTGTTACTATAACATTCTAGAAGGTTAATACAGTTTGCTTCTCTTTCTTCCCCTCCATTTATCTGCTTTATTTTGTATTTCAAGTTATCATTACATATTTGTATTGTTGCATTTGAAACAATTGTATTGTTGATAATAGAGGTAATTATTGTTGATATTCATTATCAATAGTGCTATTTTTATTGATATTTTGAATTGCTCCATTTGCAGTGTAATAATGTTCATTGTCATTTCTGTGTTATTAATAGTTACTTCACTAACTGCTTCTCTGCTTTCACTTTTACTATCATATTTGTACATATCCTATTTGCTGATGCTGTTCTGTTGTTGTCACCATGGCGACACACGTTCCTGTGACAAGCACCAGGCACCTTCAAGAATCCAGGTGGTTATTTTGCTGGAATCTTTTGCAAATGCTTCTGCTTGTCTGAGGCTGTGTAGCTCAAACCTCTTCGTGTGACCTGCATGAAGTTGGCGCCACACTTGACAAAAAACTAAAATACTCTCTCCATCATCGAATGCTGTGTTTGTGCCCTTAGAATGGCCCTTTGTACCGTTTTACCAAAAACAGTTCCATTCATTAGTGATGAGTTTGTGCTAGATCGGTTCGTTAAAATCATTGATTTGTGCTGCTAGACTTTTTTTAATAATTAAAGACTTAGTGCCCAGTGATTATGTCATCCAGCCTTGCAAACTCGCTCCACATCAAGAAAAATAAACTTTCATAGTTAGTTTGTTAGTACTACTTTAGTCTTTGACTTAAAAGTCAATCTAACTTCAGCCAGCTCCTCATTTTCTCCAAATTAAACCAAACGTAGTTGCATTTATTAGTGCTGAATTGTGCAATTATAATTATTGTAATTGTACTTTGTGACTTTTTCAATATTCATAATGTCTGGTGATTATGTCATCCAGTCTCACAACATATTCCAAACGAAGCAAAAGCATTGTTGTGGAGTGTGCATGGTCTCCCCATGTTTGTGAAGGTTTACTTCGAGCCCTTCCACATGCCGGTAATAAAAAAAAAAAAATAAATAAAAAGAAAATGCTGCTACAAACACGTAGCTTGCAGGAAAGAAACCAACACATTTGTTGCAGCCATTAGTCCCTGGCATACAGAACTAAAATGACTTGGCCACCTACACATGTAAGAGGTTCAATGGGCTCAGCAGCACTCAGTTTTCTTATTTTTTCAATCATTTCTTATTTGATTACACCTGAAACCACAACGAAATCAAGTGTGACATTTGAGCAGACTCAGTAGAATAGTTGCATTCATACAACACCAAGGACACTGTCATGGCAGTTTAGACCTGGGATAATTTTTTCCTATATTTTTGGTATTTAGTTCCTGCCCAGCGCTCTTATTTTTCATTGCACTTCTTGTTAGTCTTCGCTCTCAGCCACTTTACCTCCGCCTGAGTGCCATTTAGTTAATGACTTACCCGTGGACCTTTTGTTTCTTCCATGCCGGTGCTACCTTATAGTACTTAATTTAAAAAAATGTTTCCTGCCCGTCACCTCTTTTCTCTGCATCCTGGGGTCATGCTAATAACAACGAGCTCACCCCATAACAGACACATTCC
Organism: Nerophis lumbriciformis; assembly: GCF_033978685.3. Classification (NCBI taxonomy): domain Eukaryota; kingdom Metazoa; phylum Chordata; class Actinopteri; order Syngnathiformes; family Syngnathidae; genus Nerophis; species Nerophis lumbriciformis. The sequence continues at coordinate 17,681,003 of NC_084555.2, read as the reverse complement.
TATCGGCGGTCATACATGGCGTTGTCAAAATATGACAATATTTTTTATGTTGTGAATCTTGTTTTTTCCGTGCTCATTTTGGTTTTGTCCAGGTATTCTGATTTCCTCCCACTTGGTAACTAATCAGAATCAGAATACCTTTATTGTCATTGCATGGGAACAACGAAATTGAACAGCAATCCAGCTCAGTGCTTTTAAAACAACCTCCATAAAATATTCTAAGACAACAAACAATAATACCCATTTTTTAAAACATAATACAAATTTTAAAAACATATTGCACAGGCAGATTTCTATCAGAGTTAAAGTTAATAAAGTGGTGAGTGTTCAGGTAAGTGCAGAGTTTAGGGCAATAACAGCTCTAGGATAGAAACTGTTTTTCAGTCTATTTGTCCTTGCTTTGATGGTCTTATAGCGCCTCCCTGAGGAAAAGAGTTCAAGCCAGTGGTGACCTGGGTGGGATGAGTCCCTGAGGATGCGGTTTGCTCTCCTGCTCCAGTGTCTCTTATACAGGTCCTCGAGAGATGTAAAGTTAATCCGTCTTTAACCTTATCACCTATCCTTTTCCATTTTGAGACAACCTCATTCGCATCAAATACTGTATCTGCTAAGTTTTGGTCATGTTAGGTCGAATTCTGTGTATGCGGTTTGGAATTTACAAGTACAGTAGTAGTACCTGCAATACACCGTCGACCGCTTTGCCAAGGCTGCCAAGGCCTTTGGCCTCACCATCAGCCTGAGGAAGATGGAGGTACTGTACCAGCCGCCCCCTAGGGGAGCCTACAGCCGACTACAAATCAAGATTGAGGGCACCAGCCTGAACGCGGTGGAGCACTTCACGTACCTAGGCATCGTCATCTCTAACGATGCAACTGTCAGCCAAGACCTTGACAACAGACTCGCTCGGGCCAGCAGTACATTCGGACGCCCGTACAAGAGAGTTTGGCAGAACCACTCACTCTGCCTTTCAACAAAGATCCAGGTCTACCGGCAGTAGTGATGTCTACCCTATTGCACGGCTGCGAGACCTGGGTGCCATACCGCAAGCAGACCAGGCTGCTGGAGCGATTCCATCAAGGGGATCAAGTGGCAGGAGTACGTCACCAACGACGAGGTCCTGCAGCGAGCTTGGCTGCCCAGCCTCAAGTCTACATTGCTAAAACAGCAACTGCGCTGGACCAGACCACGTGGCCAGAATAGAAGATTCGAGGATACCCAAAGCAGTCTTCTTCGGCGAGCTGAAGGAGGGCAAACGCTGTCGTGGCGCACCAAAAAAGCGGTACAAAGACCAGCTGAAAAAGCAACTGTTCCACGCCAAAAATGGCAGCAGGAGGCGAGTGACAGTGACAACTGGCGCCATGTCGTGCGCAGTGCAAGCCGCAGCTTCGAGTCCAGCAGAAGAGACGCAGCAGCAGAAAAGGGGAGGAAATGCGAGGAGAGAGAGACCAGCCAGGCTTCACCCCTCATAAACACTTACGTCTGCCCGCGATGCAGCATGGCCTGCGCTTTGCGCATCGGCCTCTACAGCCATCAATAAGCCTGCGGACGTACGTCCCCATCCCTTGATCCTCGCAGCGAGGAACCAGCCAAGATATACATATACACATATATACAGTATATATATATATATATATATATATATATATATATATACACACATATGCATGTATATATATATATACACATATGCTTGTATATATATATATATATATATATATATATATACAGTATATGTATACACACACATACGGTCGTGGTCAAAAGTTTACATACACTTGTGAAGGACATGTCATGGCTGTCTTGAGTTTCCAATAATTTCTACAACTCTTATTTTTTCATGATAGAGTGATTGGAGCACATACTTGTTGGTAACAAAATACCTTCATGAAGTTTGGTTCTTTTATGAATTCATTATGGGTCTACTGAAAATGTGACCAAATCTGCTGGGTCAAAAGTATACATACAGCAATGTTAATATTTGGTTACATGTCCCTTGGCAAGTTTCACTGCAATAAGGCGCTTTTGGTTGCCATCCACAAGCTTCTGGGAAGCTTCTGGTTGAATTTTTCACCACTCCTCTTGACAAAATTGGTGCAGTTCAGCTAAATTTGTTGCTTTTCTGACATTGTCCACACGTTCAAGTCAGGACTTTGGGAAGGCCATTCTAAAACCTTAATTCTAGCCTGATTTAGCCATTCCTTTACCATTTTTGATGTGTGTTTGGGGTCATTGTCCTGTTGGAACACCCAACTGCGCCCAAGACCCAACCTCTGGACTGATGATTTTAGGTTGTCCTGAAGAATTTGGAGGTAATCCTCCTTTTTCACTGTCCCATTTGCTCTCTGTAAAGCACCAGTTCCATTGGCAGCAAAACAGGCCCAGGGCATAATACTATCACCACCATGCTTGACGGTAGGAGGGTATTCCTGGAATTAAAGGCCTCACCTTTTCTCCTCCAAACATATTGCTGGGTATTGTGGCCAAACAGCTCAATTTTTGTCTCATCTGACATCACATGGACAAAGATAATACCTTCTGGAGGGAAATTCTGTGGTCAGATGAAACATGGATGGATGTTTTTTTTTATACTTTAGGCAGAGAAAATGAATTACATTATAGGGGTGAGCCAAAGAAAAGGCAAACCAAAATAAATATCTACAGTGGGCTGCGGGGACGCCTAGAAGTAGTTGTAGGGTAGGTGTCACTTGCTGCAATTGCCTGGGGCTAGCTTGCCCTGTACCTTAGCTTTAATCGGCGGTAACTTGTAGCTTAGCTTACTACATTTTACCTTGCCCATCACTGGTAATCAATCAACTGTATGTGCTTGGACCGTTTTATGAACATTTTAAACAGTAGGGGTTGCTGTAATGCAAACAATGATAAAAGCTGATCACACAATGGAACAAACACTCACACAATAATGACTGATCTTAAAAACGTTATAACAGGCCATCTCAAAAACGGAATTACATTTTTTTTAATTTTTATTTTTTACTGAATAAGGCAATGTACATGAAAATACAAAATGTGGGTAGAGATGTCCTATAATGACTTTTTGCCGATATCCGATATTCCGATATTGTCCAACTCTTTAATTACAGATTCCGATTTCAACCGATACCGATATCAACCGTTATATACAGTCGTGGAATTAACACATTATTATGCCTAATTTGGACAACCAGGTATGGTGAAGATAAGGTACTTTTAAAAAAAATTAATAAAATAAAATAAGATGAATAAATTAAAAAAATGTTCTTGAATAAAAAAGAAAGTAAAACAATATAAAAACAGTTACATAGAAACTAGTAATTAATGAAAATTTGTAAAATTAACAGTTAAAGGTTAGTACTATTAGTGGACCAGCAGCACGCACAATCGTGTGCTTACGGACTGTATCCCTTGCAGACTGTATTGATATATATTGATATATAATGTAGGAACCAGAATATTAATAACAGAAATAAACAACCCTTTTGTGTGAATGAGTGTGAATGAGTGTA